>NC_090384.1:53238759-53315257 GCF_036365525.1 Heterodontus francisci
GTATTTCAGATGTAAATTGCAGTGGCCATCTTGGCTGCTAGTTTTTTAAAAAATTACTGTAGGACTTTTTCCATTAAAAGTCTGATGTAAGCTTCCAACTGAAGGAATTAATAGTTCTCATTTGGCATATAGGGTTATCTTGACAATGTTTTCGTTATTTTTCGATTCTCTAATTCCCTTTCTTAGTTAGCTGTCATAGAATGAGGCCGCAAAGCTCCAACATCTTGAACTCAAGAGAGGTTGGTCATAGTAAGAGATTCCGCTCTCAAGCAAATAAGAGCAAAATACTGCGGATGCTGGAACTCTGAAATGAGAACAGAAAGTGCCAGAAATACTCAACAGGTCTGGCAGCATCTGTGCCAGGGTATAATAGAAGCATCTTACAAAATGCCTCTTTTTATCCTTTTATTCCTTACACTTGTTCTTCACTGCAGTGAGGGAAATTACTGTAAACTGAATAGGCCGAGCACAGACAAGATGAAACAATACATAAAGGAAGAAAGAGATTCCTTCAGATGAAAAGCCACGTTTGAATGTGTTCTATACACTTTATCTACTCATTGTCTGTCAATCATCTGGTTAGCCTCTAGGCTGAGTACAGCTGCACTGGGTTTTTATGAGGTTGGACAACAATTGGATCCTGTATTCAGAGAGGACTGATAAAATGCTTGTGTTTCTGCTCAAATTTTTGTCACTGTCTGCAATCTACACAAATTTTCTTCACAGTTATGCTTCCTGGAAGTTCACTATGTTACATTTATGTACTTACATGGAATTTTATTAATCAAAGTGGAAATCAAGTCCCCATTTTTGGTAGTGGTTATTTGGGTAGTATTGGTTGGATGGACAGTGCCATCTGGCTTTATAGTAGTGGTATCATTTGTTGTACTCATTTTTCTTTTGTTCTCAGATAAAATTTAAATCTTTGACCTACAAGAAAAAAGAAAAGGCATTCAGTGTATGCAAATAAACCAAACCCAAGTTAAGGTCACTTCATTAAAACCAATCTGGGGAAATCATTCTATTTCCGACCATAGCCACTATTCAGTGCAAGAACAAATAATCCAGAAATAAGACAGAAAGACATTCTGAAAACCAGACAACATTTTGAAAGGGTGAAATCTGTCACATCCTCCATGCAAACATGCTTGCTGTCTGAGAATGTTGAGGTTCTTGCCTCCCACTGCTATTCCAACTGCTCATGCTGATCTAATCAGGGTGCTACCTTTCCCTAATGTCTACGTGTGAAGACCAGGTCCCTTCTGTTTGCTTTCTGTTATGGATCTCTTTGGTATGGAGATAATATCAAGTCCTGTTCTCGAGGATGTTGATACAATATAATGCATAATGCTATTGGAAGAGATGTAGTTTCTCTTGGTGCCCTGGCAAACATTGTTCCCCTCAATCGATCCCACCAAAAGAATAGATTAACTGTCATTCATCTCCCTGTTGGTTGTGGGACACTGCTGGCAGAGAATGACTAAATATATATGACTACAGTTATTGCACTTCAAAGTAATTTGTGGCGTGAAGCACTTTGAAATGTTGTAACATAAGACATTATCTGGAAGCAAATATTATTTCACAATGAATTCCAAGCAGTTCTTCTATCAAATGTTGTCGGATTGCCTCTGTCCGCGAGGTTGGAACATTAAAGAAAATAGGATCTTGTGATTATAAATTTTTAAAGGAGAATGTTACAGATTTGAAGCCTCCCTTAGATATTCTTTCTGGTTATCATCACTGGTCAGCCCCACAATGAGACCTATCTCGCTCACATTCAGGAGTTTACTTTTGCTACGTCGTATCTAGACAGAAAATAGCATTGTACAGAAGTGTAAAAATAAGATCATCTTGTTATCTAAGCTGGAGATTATAATCCTCACACATGCCCTTACATTCACTTCACCAATCTTCTAAAAGGTGGATTGATTAACACCTTAGTGAGAGAAGGTAGGATGCAAATCATTACGCTCTTTTTTTTTACAGTCAGTAAGTGAATCTACAGTGTAACAATTATTAATATAATTTGCAATTCTGAAATTCCTCTCTCCACTATTTTAGCAGAACCATTGACTTACTTACCATTAACATATGTGCTTTGGCATCCTATGGTATAATGTTAGGGCCTCATGCATTCTCACAGATTTTTAAAAGTAGAGGTAGGGTAATGTATCTCATAAATAGATGAGATCGTGGACAGCCAATTTTACGTTGGCAATAAGATTGGGTGAAATTATCCTTCTGAGCCTCTTAAAATTGAATCTATTGAAAGCTAATAGAAGACGTGAATGCAATACTCGGCTTTACTTGCCAGATGTACTTCAATCTATTCTAAAAGCAGCATTCAGAGTTGCATATATGTCAGTTCTGCACTGAACTTTCCTGACTTGTTCCTACAGGCTTATTCCTACTTCCCTGTAAATACCTATAAGCCCTATATGGTGGGAATTCACAATGGACAACAATAACAATTAATAACATGGAAAATTACACCTACCCCCACACCGAGACATGACAGGTTCTTTTCAAGGGCTCAGCAACATGAAACTCCTTACCTTCCTATTCTTTCCTTCTTCATACAAGACCCTAACTATTAGTTCTTGATTTATCTCAACTTCTCTCATTTTCAATCCAATTATGGTTGTGTGTTACACTGTGCACTGTAATACCTGATTGAAAAATGCATGGACTACCTCCAATCAGACACACATGGGATCAGCTCTGAATAACAAGGCTCAAACTATTGCGTATGTTTTACTTTACTGGGCATTTCCGAATGAAACTAGCTGTTTACAAACTGCTATTTATTTCCAGCCATCAGATGGTAATCCCTCTTCAGTTTTACATTTCAAAACATTACATGGCCCATTGCCCTTCATTTTGGCTTTTCAATAATAAAGAAATTGAAGGGTGAAGGAATACAACAGATCTTGAAGGATACATTACAACATGAAAATAACATTAGAAATGATGAAGGTTTGGACATAGGGAATGAAATGGAAATGTTCCTCCAAAGCTGTTGCGTGCTTTAATTAACTATAAATTAACTCTCACTCCATTAGGTGAATAGCATTTTCTAGATCTGTACCCACAGTATTAACATATTGCTAGGTAGGCAAGACAACAGTATACTAGTTCCTAGTTCTGATGTCAACATCCTAAACAGTTTGTTCAACAGTTTTATTTTTACTTGCAAATAATAAGATGTGATGAAAGATGTGTGAGAAAAAAAACATCAAAAATGAATTGCCCATCCATCATAAGGCAGAGTTGGTTAGATAGCTATGCAGAAAATACAAGGGGCAGAAGAGGTAATTAAGAAGATTATTACTCAGTGAAATGTTAAGTATTGGAACCTTAATGTTAAGGTCTGGAAAGAACTAACAAGTTATAGAATGCAAGGCTGAAAAGGTTACTTATTAAAAAGCTACTGAGTCCACCCCATAGTGACTTTATCCTCAAAACTCCCAGAAACTTCCAGAAAATTTGCCAATTTCACTTTCCCTCCTCCTCTCCTGAAGGAATTGACTCCTTGTTTGGGTACAGCCACCCTGTAGGATCTTACCCTGATAACCATTGTTCATTTATGAGTCTTAACTGTGAATGTTAGGTTATTAGTCCGCTGGGGGGATGGGAGACAACAGGTGAGTCTGATCCTTTATCATCCAGCATCAACACGCACACATGTCCAACAGGGGTCCCTGCACAATGACCAGGTTTATCTAATTTTTCACCCAGATTTTTGGCACATTCAGCTTTTTGCTTTTTTAAAAATTCCGCTCTCAATCTCCTGCCTCCCCTGTTTGGATGGTTGGGGGTGGGAGTCCACGGGATGGCTCATAAGCAACTTGAAATTGACAAATAGGTATTTTTTTTCTCTTCTCCCTCCTATACTGTAAGTATTGACTTTTGCTGACATACAGTTGCACAACTTCTTTGGTACCTCACCCAAGTGGCCATTCTCCATGTGTGGGAAGTGAGTGTTAGCAGGCATTTCAGTCATGAAGGCATTACAGATGAGCCCGGTCCTGTCCTTACCCAGTGTCCAATCATGCATTTCCCAGCAGGATTCACTGGGTGGCAACTAAGAGCGTGAACAGCGACCATCTGTTTTCCTCTCTTTAACAATATTATGCTGAGGCCAAATCAGATCAGCTAACGTAGCAAAAAAACTGGAATCAAAACTGTCACTTTTTGGTCTGTGTTGCTCATCCATACAGTTGAAACATTCAGTAGTTAGTCCCTGTGATTCTATGTAGACAGGCTCACTAATAATGCAAAAATGGTGCAAACATTGTTCAGTTCCTTTCAGTATATGACAGTATATAGTCATCCCTGCTCATTATTTTAATTATAACTGAAAGACTGATCTGCCACATTTTTTTTTACCAATCCTGATTCGCTTGGGAAGGTACAACATAAGGCAGCCAAGATGATTCAATGAAGTAAAATTATCTGTTATGAGGATAGAGTCATAGAGTCCTTTACAGCACAGAAGGCTCCACGGAGCTATGCAATCAGTTCCACTCCCCGGCTCGATCCCTGCAGCCCTGCAAGTCTATTTCTCTCAGCCGGCCATCAAACGTCCTCTAGAAGTCATTGATCGTCTCTGCTTCTACCACTCTTGTGGGCAGTGAGTTTCAGGTTATTACCACCCACTGCATAAAAAGGTTCTTCCTCGTATTCTCCTGCATCTTTTGCCTAAAACTTTCAATGTGTCCCCTGTTATGTTTACGCTGGGTTACTCGGTTTAGTTTGTAATATCTGATTTAACGCAGAGCAATGCAGATATCACACTTGTGTTGAATAACCAACTGGTTTATTTGTAACACGTCAACTTAAAATTTCTTACAGGATTTCAGTACAATCAGAGCAGTGTGTTTTCTGTAGAAGATACAAGCTGTGTGTTCTGTAGAAGCTTCTAGCAGACTCTTAGTTTCACTTTCACTCTGCAGCTCCACCCGGAGAATTAAGCAATCAAACACAGTGAACACAGATAGTGGACAGACTGATGCAATCAAACCCTGATTGGTCAAACACTAAATCCCCTAGTCCTTGTACCATCAGCTAATGAGAACAGTTTTTCCTTGTCTAACTTATCTAAGCCTGTCATAATCTTGTACACTTCTATTAAATCTCCCCTCAAAATCCTTTGTTCTAAGGAGAACAAATCCAGCATTTCCAACCTAACCTTGTAACTAAAATCCTCCATCCCTGGAACCATTCTGGTAACTCTCCTCTGCAGCTTCTCAAAGACTCTCAAATACTTCCTAAAGTGTGGTGACCAGACTGGATGCAATACTCCAGTTGGGGCCTAACCAGAGCTTTATAAAAAGTTCAGCATAACTGCCCAGCTTTTATATTCAATGCCTCTATTTATGAAGCCCAAGATTCCATATGCTTTACTAACCACTCTCTTAATATGTCCTGCCACCTTCAAAGATCGATGCACATGCACCTCCGGGTCCCTCTGTTCCTTCACACTCTTTACAACAATGCTATTAAGTATATATTGCCTCTCCCTATTCCTTCCACCAAAATGCATCACCTCACACTTGTCAGTATTAAATACCTCTCTGTCCATTCTGCTAGCCTATGTCCTATTGATAGGTTAAGAAAGTTAGGCTTGTCTGTTTTGGAATAGATTAGGTCTTAACAAAGCACAAGTGAAATGTTGAAACGTTAAATGAAAGAGATTAACAAACTGATCCAAATTGTTCACGATAGTGAAAGGATCAAATCTCAGGGGACATTAGTCAAAAATAGTCATTAGTAAGAATCAGGGAGCCAGGTGGAGTTTATTCACATAAAGCATAATAGACTTGGGGAACCGGTTACCAAAGAGCATTGAAGTAAATTAGGTCAAAGAGCTACCAGATATATTTTTGAACACAAAAGAGATTGACTTTAATTTATGTAATATTTTTCACAATCTAAGGATGTCAAAAAGCACTTTGCAGTCAATGAAGTTCACTTGAAATGTAGTCATTTAATGTAATGTAGGAAATATGGCAGTCAATTTGTGCACAGCAACCTCCCACAATGAAAACAAAATGACCAGATCATCTGGTTGAAAGATAAATGTTGGTCAAGTCACTGAGAGAACTCCCCTGCTCTTCTTCAAATAATTCCATGGGGTCTTTTATGCCCACCTGAAAGGGCAGGCATGGCCTCAGTTTAACATTTCAACTGAAAGACAGCATCTCCGACATTATGGCACTCCCTCAGGAGCAGAAGTATGAGGCTAGATTATGTGCTCAAGTCTCTGGAGTGTGTCTTGTACACACAACCTTCTGACTGTGAGGTGAGAGTGTTTCTAGTGTGCCAAGGCTGACACCTTGATTGAAGGGTATAATAAGAAAAAATAGGTAAGTCTATGATTAAACAACAAAGGTTTGGTTTGTTAGAGTTAATGTCCTTTTCCAGTTCCTGAAAAATTCTTGTGTTCTTATGATTTCATTGTGAATGAATTAGAGAAGTAGTCCAGATCAGAGAGAAGCTAATTAGGTTGGCATGAGCTCTGGGAGAGAAACAGAGCATTTAAAATGCAACTAGAGTGGGACGTAAATCTCCTTCAGGGCACTTGTGCAATGATCCATCCCCATGACAATTGTTGCTATGACAATAGGGGCTGGGTTATGTGGGCGAGGATCTCAGAGCTGCTGAGATTTCATGGCACCACAAATTAGATCAATTATAAAGTCTTAGGGTAATTCATTAGTGACGCTGAGGAGTCTGATGGGATCATCAGTCATTCTACCAGTTAATAGCTAACATCTGTCTCATTATTTTCGAAAAGATGCTTGAGATGTCAGTTAGCTGAGACCTTCTTGTTGGTATTAGCTTGTTTCGTGCTTATTTTCTTAGCTGGAGGCACTCTTGCTTCTAACTCTGTCAGTGGGTTTGGATTCAAAGCCCCACTCCAAAACTTGAGCACATAATCTAAGTTGGCATTACAGTGCAGTGCTAAGATTGCTGTATCATTGGAGGTATTGTCCTTCAGATAAGATGTTAACATGAAATCCAGTTTTCTTGGCCAGATGAAGATTGAAAATGCAGAGTATAACTATGACACTGATGTGTGTGATTGTACATCTCAAATCACCTCAAAAATTATAAATTACATTTAATGTTTTGATTGATCAAACATCGCTGTTTGTGGGAGCTTGCTGTGTGCAAATTGGTTGCGTATTTCCTACAACTGTAACTACATTTCACTTGGCTGTAAAGCACTTTGAGACGTCCTGAGGTCATGAAGGACGCTATATAAATGCAAGTCTTGCTTTTTTTGTTTCTTTCTCAGGATGTGGGCAACACTGGCAAGGCTGCATTTAATGTTCATGCCTAACTGACCTGAGAGATTGGTGGTGGCCTATTCCTTGAACTGCTCAGTTCTTGTGATGATGCAAATGATACATTTGTGCTATTTCTGCTATTACAATTTTTGAGCAGGATTTTTATTGGGGTCTACTTAAAACCAACTCCTGGCATTGCTTGTAAACTCTCCAATTATGACTTTTTCATAACCTTCCTGAAAATCTAATCGGCATATGCCCACAAGTGGAAATCAGTGCAAACAATCAGGGCCTGAGGAAAGTGTGGCACAGCAACTTCTTTAAGTCCCTCTTCACTTTTCATAACAAAAGATAAAGTTTGAAGCCATGAAACCATCAGTTATGCACATTAAACACAGCATGAATAAGAAAAGGCAATTCTCTTTTTAATGTAACCAATTCTGAATTCAAAATGATGTTACCCATCTGGTTCACTAAGGTCCTTTAGGGAAAGAAATCTGCTGTCCTTACCTGGTCTGACCTACATGTGACTCCAGACCCACAGCAATGTGGTTGACTCTTAACTGCCCTCTGTAATGGCCTAGCAAGCTACTCAGTTGTACCAAACTGCTACAGAAAATTCAAAAAGGAATAAAACCGGATGGATCAACTGGCATCGACTTAGGCACCGGAAATGAGAACTGCACAGCCCTTGTCGAGATGATGTCCCATCAACACAGTGCGCATACCTTCCATTGTGTTGGGTGACACTACCACCGTGCTAAATGGGATAGATTTTGAACAGATCTAGCAATGCAAAACTGGGCATCCATAAGACGCAATGAGCCATCAGCAGCAGCAGAACTGTATTCAACCACAATCTGTAACTGTATGGCCCGGCATATCCCCCACTCTACCATTACCATCAAGCCAAGGGATCAACCCTTGTTCAATGAAGAGTGCAGGAAGGCATGTCAGATGCAGCACCAGGCATACCTAAACATGAGGTGTCAACCTGGTGAAGCTACGACACAGGACTATTTGTCTACCAAACAGCGGAAGCAGCATGTGATAGACAGAGCGAAGTGATCCCACAACCAATGGATCAGATCAAGGCTCTGAAGTCCTGCCACATCCAGTCATGGTGGACAATTAAACAACTAACAGGAGGAGGAGGCTCCACAAATATGCCCATCCTCAATGATGGAGGAGCCCAGCACATCAGTGCAAAATAAAAGACTGAAGCATTCGCAAACATCTTCAGCCAGAAGTACCGAGTGAATGATCCATCTGGGCCTCATCCTGAGGCCCCCATCATCACAATGCCAATCTTCCGCCAATTCGATTCGCTCCATGTGATATCAAGAAACCGCTAAAGGCACTGGAAACAGCAAAGGCTGTGGGCCCTGACAACAGCCTGGCAATACTTTTGAAAATTTGTGCCCAGAACTAGCCATGCCCCTAGCCAAGCTGTTCCAGTACAGTTACAAACCGGCATCTTCACGACAATGTGGAAAATTGCTGAGGTATGTCCTGTACACAAAAAGCAGGACAAATTCAATCCAGCCAATTATCATCCCATCAGTCCTCTCTTGCTCATCAGCAAAGTGTTGGAAGATATTGTCAACAGTGCAATCAAGCAACACTTACACAGCAATAACCTGCTCACCGATGCTCAATTTGGGTTCTGCCAGGGCCACTCAACTCCTGACCTCATTACAGCCTTGGTCCAAACATGGACAAAAGAGCTGAACTCAAGAGGAGAAATGACAGTGACTGCCCTTGAAGTCAAGGCAGCATTTGACTGAGTGTGGCATCAAGGAGTCCTGACAAAACTGAAGTCATTGGGAATCAGGGGGAAAACTCTCAACTGGTTGGAGTTATACCTAGCACAGAGGAAGATGGTTGTGGTTGTTGGAGGCCAATCATCTCAGCCCCAGGACATTGCTGCAGGGGTTCCTCAGGGTAGTGTCCTAGGCCCAACCATCTTCAGCTGCTTCATCAATGACCTTCACTCTATCATAAGGTCAGAATTGGGGATGTTCACTGATAATTGCACATCTTCAGTACCATTCGCAACTCCTCAGATACTAAAGCAGTCTATGTCCATATGCAGTAAGTCCTGGACAACATTCAGGCTTGGGCTGATAATTGGCAAGTAACATTCATGCCACACAAGTGCCAGGAAATGACCATCTCCAACAAGGGAGAATCTAACCACCTTCCCTTGGCATTCAATGGCATTACCATTGCTAAATTCCCCCACTATCAATATCCTGGGGGTCACCATTGACCAGAAACTTAACTGGACCAACCATATAAATACTGTGGCTACAAGAGCATCAAAAGAAGGGAATTCTGTGGTGAATAACTCACCTCCTGACTCCCCAGTGCCTGTCCACCATCTACAAGGCACAAGCATGAGTGAGATGGAATACTCTCCACTTGCCTGGATGAGTGCGGCTTCAACAACATTCAAGAAGCTCGACACCATCCAGGACAAAGCAGCCCGCTTGATCAACACCCCATCCACAAACATTCACTCCCTCCACCGCTGACACACAGTGGCAGCAGTGTGTACCATCTAGAAGATGCTCTGCAGAAACTCATCAAGACTCCTTCGACAGCACCTTCCAAACCCATAATATCTATCACCTAGAAGGACAAGGGCAGCAAATGCAAAGGAACAGGTTTCCCTCCAAGCCACACACCATCCTGACTTGGAACTATATCGCTGTTCCTTCACTGTTGCTGGGTCGGAATCCTGGAACTCCCTTCCTAACAGCACTGTGGGTGTACCACATGAGTGCAGCAGTTTAAGAAGGCATCTCACCACCACCTTCTCAAGGGCAGTCAGGGATGGGCAACAAAGGATGGGCTTGCCAACGATGCCCACATTCCATGAAAGAATAAATAAAAGTTTACAAATATATAAAAAAAAGTATAGATTTCAGTAGGGAGAAAAGGAAAAATAAAAAAATGCTGAAAAGAAACATTACAAAACACCAGAAGTATAGAATTTGTGTCCAAAATTTTTCATCGGGCGGGTACTCTTAGTCCCAGCAGCGCCACTGGGAGTGGTAGCCACTACAGGGACTACACCCAGCCATCAGAGGCAACAGGAAGGACAGCCCTGGAAGACAGATATGTTTTTAGGGCCTCGCTGGGGACAATAGGTCAGGTGTCAGCAAGGCAAGGGGGGGGTCGGTCAGGGGGACGGGGGGAGTGTTGTGCATTGGGGGCAGTTGAGACTTCGGGGGCGGCCCTCCACGGCACAGAGGGTACCCGATCAGAAGGGCCCCCCCAGCCCCCAAGAAGGCTGCCTGGGTTTACCAGGCGGGGTTCTTGAGGCTTTTGCCATCCGGCCACTGAGGGTAGAATACCCATGGCGGTGGGTGGAGGTCCTTAAGTGCCAGCTAATTGGCCACTTTAAGGGCCTTGATTGGTCTGGGTTGGGCAGGCTGTTTCCCACCGCCGCCGCCCCACATAAAATTGCAGCAGGGGTAGGAAAACTCTGCTGATGAAAGGTCACAGACTTGAAACATTAAATCTGTTTCTCTCTCTACAGATGCTGCCAGACCTGCTGAGTATTTCCAGAACTTTCTGTTTTTACTTCAGATTTCCGGCATCAGTAGTATTTTGCTTTTATTTTACCACAACACTATAAATCGGTTACACATGAACTTGCTTAGATAACACAGCATTCTCTTCTGTTCGGCTGTAATTACATGAAAACCTTCCAGGAAATCCTATACCATCAATTCCATCACTCAGTTGCTTACTTGCCTCATTGTGGAGAATAATATTAACCCTGGGATGGGTTGTTTACTCAATTTCTTATTGCACTTCATGAGCTGGAATATTCTGGTAATTTAGCCTAGGTGGATCTCCAATGATGATCCAGATAGATCAAAATGCTATGAAGAAACTAAATCAGAAAAAATTGTTTCCATACTCAGGGTGAGGTAGGAAAAAGCCCTTTCCAGAAGTCTTCTCATCAGGATTGCTCTGATGAATATTCTCAGGAGGACTGATTGGGGTGCATCGGAGATAATGAGCTGCAGTAAAGGCTGCTTATCCCTCAACCTACCTTGACAAGTGAACCAAGAAATCGGTTCGATGCAATCTCTCCCTTGCATCCTTTTTTGAACTCCTCCCCAGAAGCTCTCCAAATCCATTCTAAAATAACTCACAGACACAAATAACTTCTTGTTACCACTCCTCCCTTGACTTCCGCTGGGACAGGACATATACATCCACCTTATCCCCACCTTATCAAACAAACACCCAGGCATTACTTCAACATAAAAAATTATTCTAGAACAGTCAATTACTGGAATACTGAGTAAAATCAGGACTTGAGGTAAGAATACAGGAGAAGCAGATTGAAAGAGACATACTGACACAGACCAAGGCATTCCAATAAAACAGCTTCAGAAGGGCAAGGCTTTAATTTATCAAAACTGAGACCAGTTGAAGCATTGCGATTGCATGGACACGAACCTGTACATTGCAGTACCACCTGTGGTTACCATGGTTTCAGTGAGCGGCACAGTGGTGCAGTGGTTAGCCTCACAGCTCCAGGGACCCAGGTTCAATTCTGGGTAGTGCCTGTGCGGAGTTTGCAAGTTCTCCCTGTGACTGTGTGGGTTTTCGCCAGGTGATCCGGTTTCCTCCCACAGCCAAAGACTTGCAAGTGATAGGTAAATTGGCCATTGTAAATTGCCCCTAGTGTAGGTAGGTAGGTGGTAGCGAATATGGGATTACTGTATGGTTAGTATACATGGGTGGCTGACGGTTGGCACAGACTCAGTGGGCTGAAGGGCCTGTTTCAGTGCTGTATCAATAAATAAATTTATCTTGCCTCTTGCATTTCACACCTACTTTAAATATTTCTTTGACTTTATTCCATTATTTGTGTGCTCAGTTTCCAACAGCCTTTTCAAGACTGTGAGTCATTACTGAATTGCTCCCTCCTGTTCTCTTGCAGTTTTGTTAAAAGGCTACTGGTACAAGGGCAGACACAGGGATTAAATAAGCATTTGCAATTATGTACATTTTAAGTTGAGGTCAGCTCAACAAACCTCAGACAAGCCCCTGGAGTGCGCGCCACTGGGAGGCTGGAGTGAAGCTGCCTCCTGTCTTGTATACGGCAGCAGAATGAGTCAGGGGAGTCTGAGACATCGAAACACTCAAAGGGACAGAAGAGCCACTGTCACGGGTGAGTCTGACTGCATGCACACATGCACACAGATATACACACACACAAATACACGCTTCGGAGATGCTTCGCTTCGCCGCCAATCCTTTCGATCAAGATATTGAGAAAGCAACCAGTGAAATGAACACTGCAGAGGACTAGGGCCTCATACTAGATATCTGTGATAAAGTGGGACAGTTTCGTACTGGGCTTAAAGACTGCATGAGATCTATTATGAAAAGAGTGGATCACAAGGATCCTCATGTTGCCATGCAGGCACTAACTCTGCTAGGAGCATGTGTATCAAACTGTGGCAAACTCTTCCACCTTGAAGTTTGCTCAAGAGACTTTGCAAGTGAATTAAGCAATGTCTTAAATAAAGGTCACCCAAAATTCTGAAAAGCTCAAAGCCCTCATGGTGGAATGGGCAGAGGAATTTGAAAATGACCCCCAACTTAGTCTTGTATCTGCTATAATATAAAGAAAGCCTGAAGGAACAAGAAGTTACATTCCCAGCTGCAATAGATGGGAATGTGGAATTTGAGACACAAACAGATCAGCCATGATCTTATTGAATGGCGGAGCAGGCTAGAGGGGCCGAATGGCCTACTTCTGCTCCTAATTTGTATGTTTGTAAACCAAATAAGAAATCTAGCTCCCCAGAGCTCGAAGTGGAAAAGCCAACAGGGGGATTGGGAAGCACTCCAGGCACACAGGCAGGTGACAGGTGACCAGCAAGTGCATGAATTCAGCGGGAAGCATTCAGATTGTGTGAGCAGGCAGCCTTGGTAACCCCTGGGTGGGCGAACAGGCAGGCTGTCTGTGCCAGAAAGTACTTTCAATGGACTGGTGACGAGGTGTGAGCAGGCAGGCCAGGAAACACTCAGCGCAGGTAGAACAGAAAATACTTAAGCGCTAAGTGGGTACCTAAGTGATCAGGTGAACTGGTGGGAAGTGCACAGAGTGCACTGGTGAACAGAAAGATCAGGGGCAAGTGGGTTGTGTTTGGCTTCTCTTGATACTGTATTTGTGGGGATGGATGAACTGGGAAATACCTGGGCTGGGCTAGTGTGGACGTGGGCTGAGAAAGATTTGGAAAGACTGCACAAGCAGCCTTGGCTGAGCAGGCTGGTTGGGAATAACTTGAGGTGAACAGGCAAGTGAGCACACAAACTAGGAGTTTCTCGCCAGTTATTTCAACTGGGAGTTCTGTGATCAGCTTAGGCATTAACTTTGGCGTAAGATCCATGGAAACCCAGGGGAAAAAATGGCATAAATGCCAAGATCAGAAGCACGTACATGGAAGTTCAACTCTTTTGTGTTAAGCTGTTGCACTGAACTTGATGACTGTTCTTGAAGTACTGTGTTTGTTGGGAAGGACTTGAGTAAGGAAGGGTGGACCAGGAAACGTTTGGAAGCAAGATGAGAATCACATGGGGTGGGCAGGTTTAAAAAAAATTGGCCAGGAAGCACTCAGGCTGGACAATTGTGTGGGCAGGCTGGTACTTGTGGCTTAGCTCCTGCACTGAACCTGCAGACTGTGCTTGTCAGGATGAAAGTTCCTTGTATTTGTACTCAGAGACTCTTAGGTCATGTTCACTTTCATCCTCAGCAATTTCAACACTATTCATGAATTACATATGTTCCTTCCTATGTCTGGCACTTTACATTTTTCTGCAATAAATTTCTTCTGCCATTTTTCTGCCCATTACATATTTTGTCCAAGTCATTCTGTAACCTCTGATCTGTTTCCTTCAATTTCACTTCCTCTGTTAGTTTGGCACCATCTTCAAATTTGACCACTTTGCATTGAGTTTCTAAATTCACGTGATTCATGTAAATTAGAAACAGTGGTGTTCCCAGCACCAAGCCCTGAGGCGCCCTCACTCTGACATAACTCTTTTAATAAGTACACATTGTTTCCAGACAGTTTCTTATCCATTCCCAGGGTTGACCCTGAATCTCCATATACTTGAGTTTAATTAATAGCCTTCTGTGTGAAACGATCAAACCTAAGTTTTAGTCTTGATAATTAATTTCATTATCTTATATGGAACAGAGGTATGGCTAATGGGCATTTAGTTGCCTGTCCTAACAATACAGGTGCCAACCATGGAAATTTGCAGACACTTTCGATAGTGTCACAACATTAACTCTGTTCAGTTGAATACCAACTGACTGTGGGCTATTTTCAGATCTCTTGAATTCTGTTACCGAGTTAATGAAAGCCTCAAGGTACTCAAAAACTGTGGTTTACAGAAAATGATGTGGAACTGCTTGAAAGGGTAGTGAACAGGCGAGGTTGTTTTCATGAAGCTTTGCCAGTTTGATCAGTGGCTACAATCCAAATGTCAGGAGGGAGGTTTGGGATTAGAGCACACAGTATATGAATGCTATAGCTACATCAAGCAGAAAATTCCCAAGCAGTTTAGTATCAGCATCCAAGATGAACATATTGAACCCCCAAGCCAGAGAGCAGCAGGAGGAGGCCACCACCAGCTGAAGCAACTCACACCCTAAGAAATGATAGCTCAGGCTTGAAAGTTAACAGTGTCTAAGTGAAGCTGAGGTGGGACAATTCCCCATGGACTTGTAATCAACAGTACAGCTTGTATTATGCTTATAATATGAATACAATCTGTACTGTTGGTAACAAGTCCTAAAAATACTGCAGTGTTACAATACGATGCCCAGCATTAAGTGATAGAAGTCATATCTTGTCAATCGATGTTGATGATTTATGCTGCATTAGTTATAAGAATTTTATCAGTCTTTTATAGCAGTACCATTCTCTCCTATGGTTCTGCTAAGGGAAAACAGCTCAATATATTTTTACCTCTAGACTTGAATATTCCAACCCCCTCCTGCCTGGCCTCCCATCGTTCACTCTACATAATCTCGAGCTCATCCAAAACTCTGCCGCGCATATCCCATATCCTAACTCTCACTAATGTTATGAAAGTGACTCCGTTTAGTCAAAAAAAAAATTTTTTTAAAGGAATTTATAGTTAAGCTGGATAAATGCTTTTAAAACAAGGGGACAATGAGGGCTGGATTAGTAACAGTGTTACTGTTTGTCACCTGGTTCGGGCTAGGCAATGAGGAGAAACCATTGGCAACAGGAGTATAAAATTGACAACTCTCCTTTGATTGGACAAGCCTAGTAGCAGGCACAGAACATCTGGGTGTAAAACTGCCTAGCTGTTTGGCTGTTAGTCAGAGTGTGCGTGTGTCGAGCCTGGATGAGAAGCTAAAAAAGAACAGAAGAGCATAACACAGCTTTGTTTTCCAATATCCCTGAAGGATCCTGTGAAGTCCACCATGAATTCGTCTTATTTCCTGCATTTCAAGAAGGCCTGCTAAATTGTTTTTCAATGCTGCCTGGAAAAGAACCGTTTTTATCAAGACCTATCTACGTACTCAGAAGTTAGACTGCATGCAAGTTTGGAACAACATATCTCATCTGCTGCTTCCTTCAAAAACTGAGCTAGTAGTTAACACAAATGCTTTTTGTCTGTCTCAGAGCTCTGATATAAAAATCCATTTTTTACTTTTTCCGGTTAACCAATTTAATTACAGGAACATGTGGGTGAGTGCGAGTGTGAAGGGACTAAGGTTAAAAAGGGGCTTTAAAAATTGATTAAGGCAGAAAAAAGGACTTTTTAAAAATTAATGTTGGATATTTAAAAATTTGATCTATGTGCTATTGTTTTACTTCATTTACTTCAGTTAAGACTTGTTTTATAATAAACTGTTAATTTTGTTGTTCAGTAAAGAAACCTGGTTAGCATGTTCTATTCTGGGGGGAAAAATAGTGTATCCGGTTGACTGTTTCAACAGTGGAGAATTTAAAGAATATGTAGTGACCTGTGGAGAAATGCGACTGAATTAACAGTGCACTCCTCCCATCTTGGTCATAACACTAAGCCCTGTTCATTCATCACACCTGTGCTCACTGACCTACATTGGCTCCCAGTCTGGCAATGCCTCAATTTTAAGCTTCTCATCCTTGTTCTCAAATCCCTCCATGATCTTGCCCCTCCCTATCTCTGTAACTCACTGAAGCCTACTTCTTTGGACAAGCTTTTGGTTATCTGTCCTAATATCCCCTTATGTGGCTCGGTATCAAATTTTGTTTGTTAACACTCCTGTGAAGTGCCTTGGGACATTTTTCTATGCTACATGTGCTAAACAAATGCAAGTTTTTGTTGTTGGGTGGAGGGATTTTGATAGGTCAGAATTCGAAGAGCACAGTGATCTCTGAGGGTTGTAGGGCTGGATAAGGTTATAAAGATAGGGAGGGATTTGAACACAAGGCTGAGAATTTAAAACTTGAGGTATTAGGGGATCAGGATCCAATGTAAGTCAACAGACACAGTGGTGATGGGTGAGTGGGATAGGATACAAACAGCAAAATTATGAATGGGGTGAAGTTTATGGAGGGTGGAGGATGGGAGACCAGACAGAACAGCATTAGAATAGTCAAGTCGACAGGTGACAAAGGCAAGATGAGCGTTTCAGCAGCAGAAGAGCTGAGGCAAGGCAGAGTTAGGCAATGTAACGGTGATAGAAATACGCAGTCTGAGTGATGGTGCACATATGTAGTTGAAAGCTCATCCCAGGGTCAGCCTCATACAGTTGCCAGGGAGAGGGATGGAGTTTATAGTGTTTATGGTGGGAATCAAAGACAATGGCTTTGGTCGTCCCAATATTTAATTGGAGGAAATTTCTGCTCATCCAGTCCTGACAATTTAGAGACAGTGGAGTGTTCAAGAGAGGTGGTGATGAGGTAGAGCTGGGTGTCATCAGCATACATGCGGAAACTGACTTTGTGTTTTCGGATGATGTCGCAAGGGGCAGCATGCAGATGAGACATAGGAAGAGACCAAGGTTAGATCCTTTGGGGACACCAGAGGTAACTGTGCAGGAGCAGGAAGAGAAGCCATTGCAAGTGATATTTTGGTTATGATTAGATAGATGAGAATGGAACACACAGTGGAACACAGTCCCACCCAGATGGATGATGGTGGAGAGGTGTTGAAAGAGGATGGACAAGGAGGTTCAGTTTGTCTTTGTTTCGGTCACATAGGATGTAATGTATTACTTTGCTAAGAGCCATTTCAATACTGTGTTGGGGCGGAAGCCTGATTGGAGGGATTCAAACATGGAATTATGTATTACCAAAATACAAACACTGTTTATGCACAGTTTTTTTCTTTTGTTCCATTAATTTTTCCCACCCAACCTCCCCCCCAGCCACCACCTCCCCCCCGCCCACCCCCTAACACCGCCCGCTCCATCGGAAATGAATCTTGCAGAATAGTGCTTCATGGGTACCCAAGAGACCATTATTAACATGTGAGTGCTGGGATCAAAGCAGAGAAATCACAGCCAGTTCTGATCCTGTTTTCGCCTGACATTCAAATGTATATTTTCCAGCATGGTCACTGGATTAGAACAGAAAATCCTTGCCAATTTTCCATCACCTTAACCCAGGAATGCTGAAGCCCATGGTAGCACCCCTTCCACCATAAAATCAATGAACTCAGCACACATCAAGGATCAAATTCAGGATCTGCCCTGTCTGAAAAGGTCAGCAACTGAGGTCCTCAATGGGGTTGCCTTTGGATGACTATTTTTTTAACTATCTGCTGTTTTCTATTTGGCTGTGAATTAAAATAATCAAAAGGAGAACACCCACCCACCCACGCCTACCCCAACACTACTGTGATATGGTAATTCACCCTGTGCATTTTCTTACCCCTTCGGCACAAGCAGTTCGTCAGATAATGTTTGTATGCAGCACATCGGCAGGGTGTAACACTCTGATTAATGCTTTCTCTGTTTTTAGGTGGCTTCCACTGCATTCTTTTGAACTGACTCATTTCACCGACCTAAAATCTTCAGGAGGGAGTGTTTCATCTACCAGCTACTAAACTAACAAGAATTATCTATACATATAATACTATAGCAGGTGTGGTGCATATTATGAAAGCAAGGTATGATAAACTCAGACATAATGGCCGGAATTTTACATTGGGTGGGAGGCCCCACCCACTGGCCAAAAGGTCAGTGGTGAGCCCATCTCCGCTGGGCCTGGGGAGCTAGGATGGGATTATTCACTCCACAGGCCCTAATTGGCCTTGGGTGGGACTTCCACCTCCCTGAGCTAGGAAGTCCTACCTAATGGAGCTGCTGGCCAATCAGCGGCTGCCGGGAGTGGTGGCCACTGCTGGGACTACACCCAGCCATCTGAGGCAACAGGAAGGACGGCCCCAGAAAAAAGATAAGTTTTTAGGGCCTCGCCGGGGACAATCAGCTGGGCCCCGCAGAGGCAACAGGGAGGTTAGTTGGTGGAGGGGTGGGGCGGGAGTGTTGTGCGTTGGGGCAGTTGGAGGAAGTTGGGACTTCGGGGGCAGCCCTCCGTGGTGCACAGGTGCCCAAACAGGAGGGCCCCCAGCAGCCCACAAGAAGGCCGCCTGGTTTTAATACGCAGGGTGCTTGAGGCCTTTCCCGTTCGGCCACCAAGGGTAAAATACTCGCAGCAGCAGGAATGCTAGTTATGTGCCACTTAAGGGCTTTGTTTGGCCTGGGGTAGGCAGGCTGTTTCTTGGGCGCAGGAGGGGGTTGGGGACAGTCTCCCCCGCCTCGCACTCAATTTTACACACCCCACCCACCACCCCCCACCACCTCCCACCACCAGCCCACTCATTTGAGGGACGTAAAATTCCAGCCATTATGTTGTTAGTAAAAGTAAATTCAGACAAAATATGGAATTATCAAATTATTCAGGGAATTCAGGAGCTGCTTTAGCCCCCAGCAATTTTGGATCATCACTGGCTAAGTAATGAGGTAATGAAGTAAGAGTATTGAAAAAATATGGGTAACTTTGAAAATTAAGATGAAATAGAGAGTCTGGAAGACTGTTGTAGTCACATAGAGTGATATAGCACTGAAACAGGCCCTTCAGCCCACCGAGTCTGTGCTGACCCACAACCACCCATTTATACTAATCCTACATTAATCCCATATTCCCTACCATCTACCTACACTAGGGGCAATTTACAATGGCCAAAGTAGAAATTATGGTATGTTATCCAATTGACGAAGTTAATGTAAAAATGTTAAGCATACTTGAACATACATTCCACTGTGTACTATTTTTAGACAGGCAGTATTCTGTTTAAAAGAATATCTTGATACAGCTATTGAGATTAGTACTAAGGCATGCAGGTTTGGAAATTATTTTATCAGGGATTAAATTCTCTGACTTTTAAAAATTTGAAACAAAATAGAGGTAATGAAATGTACAAAACAGTAGTTATTGCCATAATTATAGCAGACTGGACATGTCACAGGAATTACATAATTGCTATATTATATAAATTGTGGTCGGTATGGTTAAAGTTTTCTGTGACTCAGTTTAAGAACAAAATTAGATGGGTTGATGACTACCATTATGCTTTGCAAAGTTTGTGGTGACAGCCCTGGATTAAGAGGAGATTCATTACTAGAGGAATAATGATTCTAAAGTGAACAGAATCATCCAATTTTGAATAAATTGGAGAATTTCCCACTCTTTTACCATAGCATTACCACATGCCATCTGGATTGTCACCTTTGTGGAATCCAAAATTGATAGTGTCTCACTGTATGGTGTTGGCCTCCTGCACATGGGACATTTAGCAATTCCCACGACTACAGTCCTTCATGACCTCACTTCCTCCCCAACCTGTTCTCTGTGCTGGCATGTGAAGGTCAGCAGCTTCAATTAGAGAAAGAGTAAGGGGAAAATATAATGATAGCAAAAACTGTTTTGTTGCATAATGCTATATTTTGAGATTTGTATATATTGGCCTACAAAGGATTTTGGAGTTCATTTATTTTATGGTGTTGCTTTAAATTAAATTCAGTTCACAAGTGCTAAACTCACAGGAATTCGTGCATTCTTTATTTTTTTTTCAATTTCATCATACTCAGGCGTGTTTCTTTTCCTTCCCCTTTCTATCATCATTGCTAGTATCTCATCTGTCACCAACCTCTTGTCTTTTTTATCATTTTGGCAATATTTTCTTTGCAGTATGTTGTATACTCTGTTTCATGTTTATTATTCATTTGTTTTCTATTTCTTGTTCTGAGACCTCTATTTCTTCTGTTTCCTCCATCCTAAGACACTCATATTTGTTTTTCTACTTTAAGTGTGAATTCTTCTCTGATGTTCTCATCCTTCAGCAGTGGTCACTTTTTTGGCATTTTCAGTTTCATCTTAATTTTTGCCAAAAGGAGACAATGGTCTGAATTTATATCTCCGCTGGGATACATATTCAGTATACTGTTTCTAAAACGTTGTTGGGTATACGGGAGATGTCTGTGAGAACTACCATTGATTCCCCTGCCAAGCCGCACACCCACATTAAAAGGGGTGTGGATAGGTGAAACTGGTATCCCATAACTCTCCAACTCTCACTTATGACTCCAAAGTAGCTGGTTGTGCACACCAGCGGCCATATCCCAGGATCTCGACTCAGCATTTGTGCAAAACTAAGTGAGTGGCCCATCAGCTTCAGCTGGTGTGATGTGGGGACATCACCCCTTCTAATGTGAATGAAGACTGGTAACGGCAGAAGAGGCAGAAGATCCCTAAAAGTTAGTAGGACTATAGCTCAGAAAGCGGAGACCAGAAAGGTGTGTGACGCACCTAAGGGCACAGTTTTGACGCTTAGTGAGGCTATGTGGCCAGTCACCTGTGAAGAGTCTGGAGCTCACACATTATAAGCCCCATAATTAGTCATGGAAAGGCATAGTCGAAGAATAGGAGATACAGAAGAGGTTGGGCCCCTTGCAGCTGATTCTGTTGTAAATAGTAACAGGATAGAAACGCTTGCCCAACGAAGTAACCAACAAATTTATGATGAAGTTGACCTGAACTCACAAGAGAGGTCAGCTTCTGAGCCCGTTACATTCAGTGGAAAAGGTAGCTTCTTGAGAATTGGAACATAGAATATAAGAACTTTATATCAAGTGTGAAAGCTTTGTAATTCCATACAGGTAATAGATAGACACTGTACTGACTTACTAGGAATTGCAGAAGTAAGATGGTTAGAATTTGGTCAGATGGACAAAAAGTATCATGTGCTTTACTTCTCAGAAAGTGAGAAGTATAGGAATGGAGTAGGAATCCTAGTAAACAAAAGATAAAAAGAGATCAGTACAAGGTTACTGGCCAATTTCAGAAAGAATGATCATGATTAAGATCAAAGGCAAGCCTTTTGATCTAGTTGTCATACAAGTTTATGCCCCAACACAAGATCACAGTGAGCAGGAAATAGAGGCATTTTATGGTGACATCCTGAAATGTTATGATCAAGTCAAATCAACTGATGTGGAATTGTAATGGGCGACTCAAAAGCTAAAGTCAGTGAAGGAGCATCAGGAACGCATGTTGGTCAATATGGCCTTGGATCGAAAAATGAATGAAGAAAGAGACTGATACAATTTTGCCAAGAAAGTGATCTGATGATGGCAAACACCTTTTTTAAGCCACCAAAAAGAAGACTGGAGAAGTCCAGGCAATGTGTATAGAAATCAAATAGATTATGTGATGGTGAAACAATGTTTTTAGCTCTGGACCAACTGATGGAAGAGATGGAACCTGTCATAGCCACTAATCACTCTGCACTGCTGAGCTATAAGAAAGCCCCGAGCGAGTTAACATCCTTAGCACTTAAAGGCGCCAGAAGCACCGCGCAAAGAACAGCCAGGCGCTGTGCAAATGACTACTGGCAACACCTATACAGTCGTATTCAGCTGGCCTCCAACACCAGAAACATCAGAGGAATGATGGTATTAAGAGAGCTTTTGGGCCAACCATCAAGAAGATCGCCCCTCCCTCAAGTCTAAATCAGGGGAAGCGATCACTAACCAACGCAAGCAAATGGACTGCTGGGTGGAGCACTACCTAGACCTGTACTCCAGGGAAAATGATGTCCCTATACCGCCCTCAATGCAGCCCAGTGTCTGCCAGTCATGGATGAGCTGGACGAACAGCCAACAAAATCGGAACTCAGTAATGCCATCGATTCTCTAGCCAGTGGAAAAGCCCCTAGAAAGGATGGCATTACCCCTGAAATAATCAAGAGTACCAAGCCCGCTATACTCTCAGCACTCCATGAACTGCTTTGCCTGTGCTGGTAGATTAGATTTTAGATTAGAGATACAGCACTGAAACAGGCCCTTCGGCCCACCGAGTCTGTGCCGACCATCAACCACCCATTCATACTAATCCTACACTAATCCCATATTCCTACCACATCCCCATCTGTCCCTATATTTCCCTACCACCTACCTATACTAGTAACAATTTATAATGGCCAATTTACCTACCAACCTGCAAGTCTTTTGGCTTGTGGGAGGAAACCGGAGCACCCGGAGAAAACCCACGCAGACACAGGGAGAACTTGCAAACTCCACACAGGCAGTACCCAGAATCGAACCCGGGTCCCTGCAGCTGTGAGGCTGCAGTGCTAAGCACTGCGCCACTGTGCCGCCCTGTGGTATGAGGGAGCAGTACCACAGGACATGCACGATTCCAATATCATCACCCTCGATAAGAACAAGGGTGACCACGGTGACTGCAACAACTACCGTGGAATCTCCCCGCTCAACATAGTGGGGAAAGTCTTTGCTCGAGTCGTTTTAAACGGACTCCAGAAGTTGGCTGAGCGTGTCTATCCTGAGGCACAGTGCAGCTTTCGAGCAGAGAGATCCACCATTGACGTTCTGTTCTCCCTTCACCAGCTACAGGAGAAATGCCGCAAATAACAGATGCCCCTCTACGTTGCCTTCATAGATCTCACCAAAGCCTTTGACCTCGTCAGCAGACATGGTCTCTTCATACTACTAGCAAAGATCGGATGTCCACCAAAGCTACCAGGTATCATCACCTCATTCCATGACAATATGAAAGGCAAAATTCAGCATAGCGGTACCTCATCAGACCCCTTTCCTATCCTGAGTGGCGTGAAACAGGGCTGTGTTCTCGCACCTACACTGTTTGGGATCTTTTTCTCGCTGATGCTCTCACATGTGTTTAAGTCTTCAGAAGAAGGAACTTTCCTCAGATGGCAGGTTGTTCAACCTTGCCCGTCTTAGAGCGAAGACCAAAGTACGGAAAGTGCTCATCAGGGAACTCCTCTTTGCTGACAATGCTGCATTAACATCCCACATGGAAGAGCGTCTGCAGAGACTCATCGACAGGATTGCGGCTGCCTGCAATGAATTTGGCCTAATCATCAGCCTCAAGAAAACGAACATCATGGGACAGAATGTCAGAACTGCTCCATCCATCAATATCGATGACCACGCTCTGGAAGTGGTTCGTGAGTTCACCTACCTAGGCTCAACTATCACCAGTAACCTGTCTCTCGATGCAGAAATCAACAAGTGCATGGGAAAGGCGTCTACTGCTATGTCCAGACTGGCCAAGAGGGTGTGGGAAAATGGCGCACTGACACAGAACACAAAAGTCCGAGTGTTTCAGGCCTGTGTCTTCAGTATCTTGCTCTACGGCAGCGAGGCCTGGACAACGTATGTCAGCCAAGAGCGACGTCTCAACTCATTTCTTCTTCGCTGTCTCCGGAGAATCCTTGTCATCAGGTGGTAGGACCGTATCTCCAATGCAGAAGTTCTCAAGGTGGCCAACATCCCCAGCATATACGCCCTATTTAGCCAGTGGCTCTTGACATGGCTTGGCCATGTGAGCCGCATGGAAGATGGCAGGACGCATTGTACAGTGAGCTCGTCACTGGTATCAGACCCACCGGCCGTCTATGTCTCCGCTTTAAAGACGTCTGCAAACACGACATGAAGTTCTGCGACATTGACCACAAGTCGTGGGAGTCAGTTGCCAGTGATCGCCAGAGCTGGCGGACAGCTATAAAGGTAGGGCTTAAGAGAGGCGAGTCTAAGAGACTTAGCAGTTGGCAGGAAAAGAGACAGAAGTGTAAGGAGAGAGCCAACTGTGTAACAGTCCCGACAACCAATTTTATCTGCAGCGCCTATGTAAGAGTCTGACACTCTAGAATTTCCCTTTAAAGCCACTCCAGGCGCTTACTTTATTTATTTTATTTATTTAGAGATACAGCATCGAAACAGGCCCTTCGGCCCACTGAGTCTGTGCCAACCATCAACCACCCATTTATACTAATCCTACATTAATCCCATATTCCTGCCACATCCCCACCTTCCCTCAATTCCCCTACCACCTACCTATACTATTTATAATGGCCAATTTACCTATCAACCTGCAAGTCTTTGGCTGTGGGAGGAAACAGGAGCACCCGGCGAAAACCCACACGGTCACAGGGAGAACTTGCAAACTCCACACAGGCAGTACCCAGAATTGAACCTGGGTCGCTGGAGCTGTGAGGCTGCGGTGCTAACCCATTGTCTCTCGAGACAAGGAGGCCAAAGAAGGACCTGAGCAAAACATATTGCCTCGGACTAGTACAGAGAGGAAAACTGGGCAGGGAGGATGATATACTTGTAATGGAGACCATCATTTCTCCATCCATTCATTTAAGAGAAAGGAAAATCAGGCAGGCTCCACAATGGGTGCGTATTCCACAGTAATGGAGAGTCCTCTGCTGGGGACTTCAATCTTCGAATGCTGCAAAGCACCAAAATTCAAGACAGGGGCTAGGATTCCACTCCTCTGACTTCACCAGAATTCTAACACATTTTCTTGGGTCAGGGATCATTAACGATTCCTGGAGGAATTTTAACATGGGTGAATGTGTGAGATTGAGTGTGGATGGGGAATTAAATCGGGAAAAATTCCTAGCATATTAGGAAGCTGGCTCCAACTTGACGACTTATGGGTTTTACTGAGGCAGCACAAGGAGCCCAGGAGGCCGGGTTGCATTTAAATTACGTTAATGGAGATAGCAGCATCTGGTGCAACCTGCTTTGTAACCCTGGTCCCACAAGCTCCTTCCCCAATTCCCCATCAGATTACACCATCACACCCCTTCCACCATACAAAGACACACAGGATTAGAGATCAGAAGCCTCCCCAGGATCAGACATTCCCCCGGGGTCTGACTCAGACTCCCAGCATTGATGCACAACCCCTTGCTGCTGGAGTTTGGGATCAGATTCCCCACCCCATCAGATCTACCTAGTCCTGCTCTGCTGTCTGATCTGAATTGCTGACAACCAAGATTGAAAATCAATCTGAGTTCCGGGTGAGGAGCTAGTTAGGGCCAAATGTCACACACAGGGATACATAGACTTTGGGGTTTCCCATCCGAAACTCCCTGCCCGGCCCAAGTAACCCACTCCAACAAGATGGAGCATACCACTATAAAGAAACAAAATCCTGCAGAGAGACTGTCATGGCAGCAAGAGAAGGGAAACACTGTTAAAGGAGCGGAAACACCCTCGAGATACAATCCGATGTCCCACTGAAAGCCTTGGCCAAGATCGAGGCCGTTAGCAGCTCAGTGTTGGAAGAAAATGAAGGGATATGAACCCACTACAAGGCCTTCTCCTTACATGGGGCATCTTGGGTCCATTAGTAATGCTTCCCCATGATAGCTCTGGGAAGTGATGGGACCACAGGTAGACAGAAGGGAAATCTATGAAGGGCCTAGCACACCTCCCCTGCCATTTACATGCAGCAGCTCGGGAAGGGAGAGGCCAGCAGCAGTGCCAGGACGGTTGAGGGGAGGGAAATGCAGGTAGGATGGTGAGGCAGCTTATGATGCATAGAGTCAGACAGCATAGAAACAGGCCCTTCGGCCCATCACCTGTCCAGATGCCTCTTAAATGTTGCTACTGTTCCTGCCTCCACCACCTCCTCTGGCAGCTCATTCCAGATACCCACTATTCTTTGAGTGAAAAATTTACCCCTTTGATCCCCTTTAAACCTCCTCCCTCTCACCTTAAATCTATGCCCCCTAGTTTTAGTCACCCCTACCATGGGGAACAGACTCTGGCTATCTACCCTATCTATGCCTCTGATAATTTTATATACCTCTATCATGTCCCCTCTGAGCCACCGTCGCTCCAGGGAAAATAGACCCAGCCTGTCTAATCTCTCTTTATAACTCAAGCCTTCCAAACCAGGCAACATCCTTGTGAATCTTTTCTGCACCCTCTCTAGCTTAATCACATCTTTCCCGTAGTGCGCCGACCAGAACTGCACACAGTACTCCAAGTGCGGCCTAACCAACGTTAGGTACAACTGTAACATAACGTCCCAACTCTTGTACTCAATGCCTCGGCTGATGAAGGCAAGCATGCCATATGCCTTCTTCACCACCCTGTCTACCTGTGTTGCACTTTCAGGGAACTATGTACTTGCATCCCAAGGTCTCTCTGCTCAACAACACTCCCCACGGCCCTGTCATTCACTGTATATGTCCTGCCCTGGTTTTCCTTCCCAAAATGCATCACTTCACACTTGTCTGCATTAAATTCCATTTGCCAATCCCTTGCCCACTTTCCCAGTTGATCTATATCCTTTTGTAACCTTAAACAACCTTCTTCACTGTCCATTATACCACCAATTTTGCTGTCATCTGCAAACTTATTAATCATGCCCCCTACATTCACATCCAAGTCATTAATATATACGACAAACAACAGAGGGCCCAGCACTGATCCCTGCAGCACACCACTGGTCACCGGCCTCCAATCTGAAAAACAACCCTCCACTACCACCCTCTGCCTCCTATCACCTAGCCAATATTTTATCCAATTGGCTAGCTCACCCTGGATCCCATGTGTTTGAACCTTCTGGACCAGCCTACCATGTGGAACCTTGTCAAAGGCCTTGCTAAAGTCCATGTAGACAAAAACCATCACCCAGCCCTCGTCAATCCTCTTGGTCACTTCCTCAAAAAACTCAATCAAATTCATGAGACATGATTTCCCACGCACAAAGCCATGGTGACTATCCCTAATCAGACCTTGCCTTTCCAAATGCATATAAATCCTGTCTCTCAGAATCCCTTTCAATAACTTTCCCACCACTGATGTAAGGCTCACCGGCCTGTAGTTTCCTGGCTTATCCCTGCTGCCCTTCTTAAATAAAGGCACAACATTAGCTATCCTCCAGTCTTCCGGTACCTCACCCATGGCTAACGATGATACAAAAATCTCTGCCAGGGCCCCAACAATCTCCTCCCTTGCTTCCCATAGCATCCTAGGATACACCTGGTCAGGCCCTGGGGATTTATCCACCATAATGCGCTTCAATACCTCCAACATCTCCTCCTTTGTAATGTTGATATGCTCCAGGATATCGGTGTTCCCTCCCTTGAACTCATTAGCTTCCATGACCTTCTCCACGGTAAATACAGACGAGAAGTATTCATTTAAGACCTCGCCCATTTCCCGTGGCTGCACACATAGATTGCCACACTGATCCTTTAGGGGACCTACTCTCTCCCGAGCTACCCTTTTACTCTTAATATACTTATAGAATCTTTTAGGATTCTCCTTTATCTTATCTGCCAGGGAAATCTCATGACACCTTTTCGCCCTCCTAATTTCCTTCTTAAGTGTACTCCTACATCTCCTATACTCCTCAAGGGACTCGCTTAATTCCAGCTGCCTATACCTGACATATGCCTCCTTCTTTGTCCTGACCAGACCCTCAATATCCCTCGTCAACCAAGGTTCCCTAAACTTGCCAGCCTTGCCCTTCAATCTAACAGGAACATGCCGGCCCTGAACTCTTCCTATCTCACTTTTAAAAGCCTCCCACTTGCCAGACGTCCCTTTACCTGTAAGCAGCCTCTCCCATTCAACTTTTGAGAGTTCCTATCTGATGCCATCGAAATTAGCCTCCCCCCAATTTAGGACTTCAACCTGAGGTCCAGTCCTATCCTTTTCCGTAACTATCTTGAAGCTAATAGAGTTATGGTCACTGGTCCCAAAGTGCTCCCCGACTGACACATCAACAACCTACCTAGCCTCATTTCCCAACAGGAGGTTGAGTGTAGCCCCTTCTCTAGTAGGGCCATCCATATACTGCTTAAGAAAACTATCCTGGACACACTTAACAAATTCTTCCCCATCTGTTCCCTTAGCACTAAGGCAGTCCCAGTCAATATTAGGGAAGTTAAAATCACCTACTGTTACAATCCTATAATTCCTACACCTATCTGTAATTTCCCTACATATATGCTTCTCCAATTCCCTCTGACTATTGGGGGGGGGCCTATAGTATAATCCCATCAAAGTGATCACCCCTTTCTTATTTCTAAGTTCTACCCTTATGGCCTTGCTGGACGTTCCCCCCGGGATATCTTCTCTAAGTACTGCTGTGATGTCCTCCCTAATCAATAGTGCAACTCCCCCTCCTCTCCTACCTCCACCCCTGTCACGCCGGAAGCATCAGTACCCCGGAATATTGAGCTGCCACTCCTGCCCATTCCTCAACCACGTTTCTTTAATATCTATAATATCACAATCCCATGTACCGATCCATGCTCTGAGTTCATTTGCCTTACCTGTAAGGCTTCTTGCATTAAAGTAAATGCAGTTTAGCCTACCAGACCTTCCACGCTCCTTGTCCTGCCCCTGCCCGGCCTGTCTACTGGACTTGCTTGCTTTCACCTCCACATTTGCCTCAACTATCTCATCGGAGAGACTACTACTTTGGGTCCCACCCCCCTGCAAGACTAGTTTAAACCCTCCCGAGTAGTACTAGCACCCTCCCCGCAAGGATATTGGTCCCCTTCCAGTTCCGATGCAACCCATCCCTCATGTACAGGTCACCTCTGCACCAGAAGAGATCCCAATGATCCAAGTAGCTGAAGCCCTCCCGCCTACACCGGCTCTTCAGCCACGCATTCATTTGCCTTATCCTCTTATTCTTAACCTCACTAGCACTGATCACATTTTCCTTCATTCTCCACCACTCTTCCACCTAGTTTAGTGTGGGATCATGGAAGAGAATCCAGCCCAATAACTCAAACAGGAACTATGTTTGAACAGTAGTGATTGTGACTGCACTTACACTGTAGTGAGGGATGACTGGACTGAGTGGTTCAGGCTTAATTCTTTCAATTCAGCCTGCTTGTTCTGAATGGATTATAGGAATTCTTTATTGCTAGATTAGAAGTGATTTTATGAAACTCATAGGAAATTTCAAATTACATTGCAAGCCTCTGAAAATAAGTAAATGGCAGATTCATTGGATTGGCACCTACTCCAACTCCTCTTTCCTCGGATCACAAATAATGGAATTCGTTATCTCCCACATGCAGTCTTCCCTTCCCCCAACAATCTGCAACCTTTTAAAATCCACAGTTGGTATCACCCAAACACTATTTCCAGATTTACTTCATCTTCTCTTCTACTCTTTTCAATCTTTGCTTTCTGGACCTTGGACCTCCACTTAGTTTTCTCAACAAAATAAATCCCTGCCCTTTCTAAACAGCAATTATTGAACCATGGCATTAATTTCTAATCATTAGTAAAACAAATGCACTTGAGCAACAAAGAGTGGGGATTGTGTGAGTCAGGCATGTAAGTATATTTAGCCTAACACAGCACTCTCAGTTGGTAATCTGAATTTTCCCATCTATCCGATCTTTTCCCATATATTCCATGCCTATTTACTTTCTGTGTCTCCCTCACCTGAATAAAACAAGTATGAAATACAAGAATAATTGCGAAAACATTACACAAATAACTGATCAAAGATTACAGTAGTTAGAATCTCATTGCCACAAGATTGTGATCTTACTGCGAATTATACATTTTCTCTCTATGTTTCATTAAAGGAAATGGTTATCAGGAAAAGTACTGTCTTATATGTATCATTAAGTTCCCAGTTGGTGTGAGCTGAAAACACAAAACTAATGCTGATCTGGCACAGTTTGACAGACTGTTGAGAAGCCATAGGATAGCTGGTGTACAAAAGGTTAAAATATTGCATTGGCACAGTCGGGGTTACTCTTCTGTGACTGAAGCTGACGCACATTATTTGGGCAAAGCAGAGAATTTTTAGCCTGCATCTAACTGAGACATGGCTACAGAAAAATAAGGACTGGGAATTAAACATTGCAGGATATAACATCTTTAGAAAATATAGAGAGGGTAAAAAGCAGAGGTGGAGTAGCTGAGCTTATTAGAGATAACATTATGGCAGTAGAAAAAAGTGACGCAGCTCGCAGTAAGAAATAGAATCCCTATGGTTGGGGATAAAAGATTATAAAGGATCAATCATGTTAATAGGGGTGGTCTATAGACCATCAAATAATGGAAGGGAGGTGGAGGAAAAAATATGCAAACAATTTTGGGAAATTAGTAAAAAAAAAATACAATAATAATCAAGGGGAAATTCGACTATCCTGAAAATAGATTAAAAGAGACTTACAATATTGCCAACAAGAGTAGTAAGCTTGAGGATGAGGTTTAGAAACCAGCACAGGATGTCAAAAATTTGATAAAGCAGGAGAAAATAGAATATGTGTAAACTAGCAAGAAGTATTAAAAGAGATTATAAGAGCTTCTGCAATTATGTGAAAAGGAAGAGAGTAGTGAAAGTAAACATGGGCCCATTAGAGTCTGAGATAGGAGGGGAATAAAGAAATGGCAAAGACATTTTGTGTCCAACCTGCCAAAGGAAGGAATTTTAATCAAAAGCACCCTGGCTTGGTTTACATGGGCTCACCAGCACTTGGACTTTTCAGACTGCAGCAACCATAGGAATGGAGAGAAGACCAGGCAGGCTGCTCCCTAGATCTCTCACTCTTACCTGGAGATCCTGCTGGGGGATCTAAGGGGCTTCGGTGAGATGAGTTCTCTTGAGACGGGAGGAAGTGAACAGTGTCTCCTTCCAAGCAGGCAATGCAAGTGGCCGAGGAAATCAGTAGCAGAAGTGTGGTCCCTCCAACCTGGAGACAGTGCACCAAGAGGATCCAGGACCTCAGAAGGGCAGGAAAGGTAAGCGGCATAACACTTTCAGGTGCCACGCCCCGCACTCTGACTTTCCCAGCATACTCCCACACAGCATTCCTCAGAACAACTCACCTTGCAGCTCCACTCATTCCCCTCTCTCCAGGTACCTCACATCCCCATCTGAGCAGCAACACTCATACTGACCCTCATCCTATTGACCTCTCTCATCCATACCTCACAGTCACCCTCCACAAATGTTGTCGTTCCCTATGTTCCACACAGGCCATATGAACACTCACAACTCTCTGCTTTCTCTTCTTTCAGGAGAAAAAAGCATACAACTTGAGAAGAGGCAGAGACCGGGGTGGGGGAGAGTGGCCGTCTGGTGACAGGCACCTTATTGGCCAGTGGCAATGCCTGTCTACCTGCTCCACTGGGAATGAGGCCTTGTTCCAGGAGGCTGCAGAGGTCAGCAGCAACCTGCTGTGAGAGCCTGACCCTCCTAAGGCATTGATGCTGAACCATGTCGGGAGAACTAATCCTCTGCCTGTAGACCCTGTATTGGGGTTCTTGCCTCCTCCCAGATAGATCTCGGTGTTTATCCCCACTGACCTATAGAGGGCCACGAGGCTGATGAGAAGGCAAATGGTGCTGCTACAGGTGTTGTTCCTGGTGCTGTTGGTGGTGGTATTTCCTCTGCTCTGCTCCTCATCAGCAGTATAGGTCTAGCTGTTAAGTTACTCCCATACCATGGTGAAGGTTGGCAGCAAGGAGGTGCAGCTGAAGGTCAGTGAAGTGCAAGACAGGTGAAATGATTTCCAAGAAATTGGCAATCACCTGTCAAGCAGTGATAGCACTCTGAGAGAAGGTGTGCTTTGAACAGCAGCCTCTCACCTGGAGCTCTTCAGTATAACTGATCAAAGGCTTCCCAGCTTGTCAGTTTCACTGAAGAAGCGCTCTCTGCTGTGCTCTCATCTTGGTGACCCTGGGGAATTGCTAACAGGTCAGGAAACAGGTGCCCTGGCTGGGAAAGTCAGAATCCAGGGTTAAAGAAGCTCTTAATTGCCTTTTTAATTGTCTTAATTTGTTTCCCACCAAATCCAATGGGGTTCCCAACTGGCCTTGGACCCCACCTCAAGAAAACCTGGAAGAGGATGGGATGACGATTGATTTAACTCCTTGCACACATGCAAACCTGCCTTCCCTTGGCTAGGAAAATTCCACCCCTCCCCCCCCACCACCCCCACCAAAGAGTCTGCAAAGGGTTATAGATAGGATAAGTAAGTGGGAAAGAAGGTGGCAGATGGCATATAATGTGGGAAAATGAGAGGTTATTCACTTTGGTCGGTAGAGTAGAAAAACAATATTTTTTTTTGGTGAGAAACTATTAAATGTTAGTGTTCAGGGAGATTTGGGTGTCCTTGTACATGAATTACAGAAAGTTAATATGCAAGTAGATCAAGCAATTAAGAAGGCAAATGGTATGTTGGCTGTTATTGCAAGGGGACAGGGGTACAAGAAAGTATAAGGAAGTCTTGCTTCATTATACAGGGCTTTGGTGAGGCAGCACCTGAATACTTTTTACATTTTTGGTCTCCGTACCTAAGGAAGCATATACTTGCCTTAAAGGGGGCACAACAAAGGTTCACTAGATTGATTCCTGGGATGAGACAGTTGTCCTATGAGGAGAGATTGAGTACAATGGGCCTTTAGTATCTGGAGTTTAGAGGAATGAGAGGTGATCTCTTAAAAACATATAAGATCCTGAGAGGGCTTGACAGAGTAGTTGATGAGAAGTTGTTTCTCCTGTCTGGAGAGTCTAGAACAAGGGAGCATAGTCTCAGGATAAGGGGTTGGCCACTTAGGACTGAGGTGAGAAGACATTTCGTCACTCTAAGGGTTGTGAATCTTTGGAATTCACTACCCCAGAGAGTTGTGGATGCTCAGTCATTGAGTTTAATCAAGGTTACAGTCAATAGATCTTTGGACCCACTAAGGTCACCAAGGGATGTGGAGATTGGACAGCAAAGTGGAGTTGAGGTTGAAGATCAGCCATGATCTTGTTGAATGGTCGAACAGGCTCAAAGGGAAATATGGCCTACTCCTGCTCCTATTTCTTCTGTGTTTATGTTTTTATTAATTGGCCAGAAGACGTAGGTAAAGGAGCTAAGCTAATAAAATTCTTACAATGTGTACATGAATCCTTTCTAACCTAGCATGTAAGAAACCCGACAAAAGAGGATTCACTATTGGATCTAGTAATGGGGAATGGACCAGAGCAGATAAGCGAAATATAATTAGGGCAACATTTAAGCAATAGTGACTAAAATAAAATATGCTTTAAGATAATAATTAAGAAGGATAAAAGTATGATGAACACCAGGGTAATAGATTGGAGAAAAGCCAATTTTGAAAGGCTGGGAATAAGGGAAAATAAAATGGACAACAATATTGACAAACACTGATGTAGAAACATTTAGAACAATGTTCAACAGAGTGCAGGAAAATATATTCTGCTAAAAAAACAAGAACAAACTAAAGACAGCTGAGATACCATGACATCAGAAGATGAGATTAGAAATGAGATAACTGCATTTATAATAAAAAGAGAAGAAATATTAAATAAATTAATCAGACTCAAAGAATAAAATCGCTGGTCCAGATAGATTACATCCATGCATTTTAAAAGCATCTAGGGAATAGATAGCAGAGGCACTATTATACATATTTAATCTTCTTTGGTCTCCTTGTCTTGAGAGACAATGGGTAAGCGCCTAGAGGTGGTCATTGGTTTGTGAAGCAGCGCCTGGAGTGGCTGTAAAGGCCAATTCGAGAGTGACAGACTCTTCCACAGGCGCTGCAGATAAAATTGGTTGTCGGGGCTGTTACACAGTTGGCTCTCTCCTTGCACTTCTGTCTTTTTTCCTGCCAACAGCTAAGTCTCTTCAACTCGCCCCTCTTTAGCCCCGCCTTTATGGCTGTCCGCCAGCTCTAGCGATCACTGGCAACTGACTCCCACAACTTGTGGTCAATGTCACGTTTGCTGACGTCTTTAAAGCGGAAACATGGACAGCCGGTGGGTCTGATACCAGTGACGAGCTCGCTGTACAATGTGTCCTTGGGGATCCTGCCATCTTCCATGCGGCTCACATGGCCAAGCCATCTCAAGTGCCGCTGGCTCAGTAGGGAGTATATGCTGGGGATGATGGCTGCCTCGAGGACTTCTGCGTTGAAGATATGTTCCTGCCACCCGATGCCAAGGATTCTCTGGAGGCAGCGAAGATGGAATGAATTGAGATGTCGCTCTTGGCTGACGTACATTGTCCAGGCCTCACTGCCGTAGAGCAATTTGTTGAAAAATGGTGTAATGCCAAAGGACTGGCAGAGAGCTAATGTAATGCTTATATTTAGAAAAGGAGATTTAACATGACCAGGGAACTATAGGCCAGTCAGATTAACATCAGCAGTAGGCAAAATAACGGAATCTCTACCAAAGGAGAAAATAGAAAAACATCTAGAAACCAAAAATATGATAATAAAAAGTCAATAGGGATTTCAAAAGAAAATGTTGGGCTTGACCAAGCTCATTGAACTCTTTGAAACAGAGAAAGTAGACAAGGGTAATTCAGTAGATGTAATTTATCTAGATTTCCAAAAGGCCTTTGATAAGGTGCCACATAACAGACAAATGAATAAAGTCAGAGCATGCAGAGTCAAGAGACAAGTAGCACAATGGATAACTAGCTAGCTTCAAGATAGAAAGCAGCGATTAAGGGTAAAAGGTAGTTATTCAGAGTGGCAGAAGGTGGATAGTGGAGTGTCACAAGGATCAGAGCTGGGACCACTGTTGTTCACAATTTATATTAATGATTTGGACTCTGGGATCAAAAACATAATTTCTAAATTTTCTGATGACACCAATTTGAGGTATAGTTAATGCAGAGGGGTCTGCAACAGATTACAAGAAGGCATTAATACACTTGCAGAATGGGCATGTAGTTGGCAAATGAATTTCAGAGATAAGTGTGAGGTGTTGCATTTTGGTCGGCAAAATAAGGATATCACATATTACTTTGAAAATAAGAATCTAAATGGGGCAGAGGATCAAAGGTATCTCAGAGTAGAAATACACAAACCACTATATATAGCAATGCATGTTAATAAGGCCATAAAAAGCAAACAAAGCTCGAGCATTTATTTCTGGAGGGATAGAATTGAAAAGTAGAGAATTTACGCTAAACTTGTATCAAGCCTTGGTTAGACCAGACTTGGCATACTCTGTGCAATTCTGGTTGCCATATTATAAAGGTTGCATTGGTGATGCTGCAACTGCAGAGGGTGCACTTCTCACAGGTGCAGTTGCAGTGCCTGTGATGTCAAACCAGCAACGCCCTAGACAACTGCCTGCATTAGCAATGGCACAGGTCTTCACAGAGAACCCCAGACTTGCACAAAAGAGCTCTGAGGGCTGAGAGGGGAGGATACCTCTTGATGGGTGTGCTCGCGTTGGCATGAGGTGGGCGCATTATTTTGGCAGTAGCACTGGTCCAGGAGTTGGGTGTTTATAAAAATTTATGTGTGTGTATATATATATATATATATATATATATGTATATATTTACATTCATACATACACACATATAGAGGGGAATTTTATGGAGGTGACGGGGTTCTCAGCCACCAGCTGGAGAGCAGGCGAGAGAACCGCGTTGCCTCCTTTGGCTCATCAGATGGCGGACCTTCTCCAATCAGGCACTTGAGAGGCTACCTGTGGGCCTTTCCCAGGATCAGGACCCCAGAGACCAGCAGCTCTTTTGCTCATCAGCGCCGCCATGAGGCGGTGGCTGCTGCCGGAAGGACAGCCACTGGAGGCCCAAGATTGCAGAACGACCCAAGCCAGAGGTAAGTGATGGCAAGTGGGGGTCCAAAGGAGAGGGGGCTGTAGGAGGATCGGCAGCAAGGGCAATAGGGTGGCTCAGTGGGCTCCCCTTCCTTCCCGCTGCTGGGTCCGTTGATCAGGCACTGAGTGCCTTTGAATGAGGGACCCGCCACCCCACAGGAGACCACAAGCAACTCTGCACGGGTTTGCATATCATGCTCCCAGTGTTGTGACAGGCCCGCTCACCTTTGGGTTAATACCAGTGGCAGCAGGAAGAGGCCCTTAATTGGGCATTAATTGCCGTTAAGGGCCTAAATTGGCAGCAGGGTGGGAAGTCTGCCCACGGGCATTTCCGCCATGTACTTAATCGGGGTGGAGGCAGGTAGGTGGCAGGGTCCCCATCCACCACCATCCCACCACATGGGGTGGGGGGCAAGAGCATAAAATACTGCCTATAGTGTTGTATTAAAGCAGTATCGGCTCCTGGTTACTCAGAAACCTCGATACTTATTGGTTCAACAGTAGGTGTGTGTCAAAATAAAAACAGACTATGAGTCAGCAGAGGAATCCAGAGAGTTTGAGACAGTGGTTAGAAACGAACTTTCCATATGCCATGAACTATTTAGTCAGGGATATACGACCAGTTACATCTTGTTCATGCACCCCCTTTAAAATTGCATTATTGAGTTAGAGTTGCCTCTCCCTCCTCTTTCTTCCTTCAAAAATGCAATACCTAAAATCTGCATTAAACTTAATCAAATGCCAGGGAGGCTGAACTGATGTCAAAGTAGTTTGATGCAGAGAGTGACAGAGGGAAGAACATTAGAAACAAAAGGAGGCCATTTGACACCAAGTCATATAGGACCAAAAGCTTCCAAAAGCTTGATCAAAGAAGTAGGTTTTAAGGAGTGGCTTAAAGGAGGAAAGCGAGGTAGAGAGGCAGAGAGGTTTGTTGGGGGGAATTCCAGAGGTTGGGCCCAGGCAGCTGAAGGCACAGCCACCAGTAATGGAGTGATTAAAATTGGGGATGCTCAAGAGGCCAAAATTAAAGAAGTAGATTCCTCGGATAGTTGTGGGCCTGGAGGAGATTACAGAATTATGTAGGAGCGACGCCATTGAGGGATTTGAAAACGAGGTTGAGAGTTTTAAAACTGAGGCATTACTTAACCGGGAGTTAATGTAGGTTATCAAGCACAGGGGTGATAGTTTAGTTTAGTTTAGTTTAGAGATACAGCACTGAAACAGGCCCTTCGGCCCACCGAGTCTGTGCCAACCTTCAACCACCCATTTATACTAATCCTACACTAATTCCATATTCCTACCACATCCCCACCTGTCCCTATATTTCCCTGCCACCTACCTATACTAGGGGCAATTTATAATGGCCAATTTACCTATCAACCTGCAAGTCTTTGGCATGTGGGAGGAAACCGGAGCACCCGGAGGAAACCCACGCAGACACAGGGAGAACTTGCAAACTCCACACAGGCAGTACCCAGAATTGAACCCGGGTTGCTGGAGCTGTGAAGCTGCGGTGCTAACCACTGCGCCACTGTGTGAATGGGATTTGGTGTGTGTTAGGACATGGGTACTAGAGTTTTGGATAACCTCAGGTTTATAGAGGTTAACATGTGGGAGGCTGGCCAGGAGTGCATTGGAATAGTCAAGTCGAGCAATAACAAAGGCACAGATGAGGGTTTCAGCAGCAGATGAGCTGAAGTGAGGCAGAGTCAGGCAATGTTACGGAGGTGGCAATAGGCACTGACAGTGATGGCGTGGATTGAGTTGTGGTTGGAAGCTCACCTTGAGGTCAGATATGACACGAAGGTTGCAAACAGTCTGGTTCAGCCTCAAATAGTTACCAGGAACATACGAACATACGAATTAGGAGCAGAAGTAGGCCATTCAGCCCCTCGAGCCTGCTCTGCTGTTCAATAAGATCATGGCTGATCTGTTTTTTTTAAATTCCACACTCCCATCTATCCCCGATAATCCTTGATTCCCTTGCCTAACAAGAATCTATCTACCTCCGCCTTAAAAATATTCAATGACCCCACCTCCACCACTTTCTGAGGCAGAGAGTTCCAAAGTCGCACAAGCCTCTGAGAGAAAAAAAATTCTCCTCATCTCTGTCCTAAAAGGGTAACCCCTAATTTTAAAACAGTACCCCCTAGTTCTGGAATCACCCACAAGAGGAAACATACTTTCCACATCCACCTTGTCAAGACCGTTCAAGATCTTATGTACTTCAATCAAGTCTCCCCTCACTCTTCTGAACTCCAGTGAAAACAAGCCCAGTCTGTCCAGCCTTTCCTCATAAGACAACCCGCTCATTCCGGGTATCAATCTAGTAAACCTCCTCTGAACTGCCTCCAAAGCATTTATATCCTTCCTTAAATAAGGAGACCAAAACTGCACACAGTATTCGAGATGTAGTCTTAACAATGCCCTGTATAACTGAAGCATAACATCCTTACTTTTATTTTCAATTCCACTCATAATAAAGGATAGCATTAGCCTTCTTTATTACTTGCTGTACCTGCATACTAACTTTTTGTGACTCATGCACTAGAACACCTGGATCCCTCTGCACCTCAGAACTCTTCAGTTGTTCTCCGTTTAAGTAATACTCTACTTTTTTATTCTTCCTGCCAAAGTGAACTTCACATATTCCCACATGAGACTCCATCAGCTAGATTTTTGCCCACTCACTCAACCTATCTATATCTGTTTGCAACCTTCTTATGTCCTCATCACAACATACTTTCAAACCTATCTTTGTGTCATCTGCAAATTTAGCTACTGTGCCATCGCTCCCCTCATCTAAGTTATTGATATAAATTGTAATAATCTGTGGCCCCAGCACTGACCCGTACGGGACCCCACTCATCACATCCTGCCAATCAGAAAAGGACCCATTTACACATACTCTCTGTTTTCTGCCAGCCAGCCAATCTTCCCTCCATGCTAACATGTTACCCACTACACCATGCGCTCCTCCTTTGCACAATAACCTTTTATGTGGCACCTTGTCAAATGCCTTCTAGAAATCCAAGAACAGTACGTCAACGGGATCCCCTTTATCCACAGCACATGTCACTCCTTCAAAAACTTCAACAAATTGATTAAACATGATTTCCTTTTCACAAAACCATGCTGACTATTCCCTATTTCCTTTAGTTTTTCTAAGTGCCCAGTTATAACCTCCTTAATGAGCAATTCTAACATCTTCCCCACTACAGATATCAAGCTAACTGACCTGCAGTTACCTGTTTTCTGCCTCCCCCACCCCCCTTCGCTCCCTTCTTGAATTTAGGGTTTATATTTGCTACTTTCCAGTCTGATGGAACCTTTCCAGAATCTAGCTAATTTTGAAAAATTAACACCAACTCATCTACTACCTCATTAGCCACCTTTTTTAAGACCCTAGGATGAAATCCTAGGAAGAGAGATGGAGCCAGTGTCTAGGGAACAGAGTTTGTTGTGGGTTCTGAAGATAATGGCATCAGTCTTCCCAATATTAAATTGGAGGAAATTTCTGGTCATCCAGTACTGGATGCTGGACAAGCAGTATGACTATTTCGAGACACTGGATAGGTCGAGAGCAGTGGTGGTGACTTAGAGCTGGGTGTCATCAGCGTACATGTGGAAACTGTGATTTCAGATGACGTCACCAAGCACATGGATGAAAAATAGGAGCAGGCCAAGAATAGATCCTTAGAGGACATCAGAGGTAATGAAGTGGGAGTGGGAAGAGAAACCGCTGCAGACAGGTCGAGAAGGGCAAGTTTACCTTTGTCACAGTCACATAGGATGTCATTTCTGATTTTGATAACAGCTGTTTCAGTACTGTGGTGGGGTGGGTGGAGTGGGGGAGGGGGACACTTAGGAGGAACTCAAACATGGAGTTCCGGGAAAGGTTTACAGGATTATAAAAGATATGGTTCTCTGCCTTCGCTCTCATAATGGATTTGTATGTCCTGTCAAGTCTGCAATGAGCAGTAACTCAACAAATGCCATTTACAGTGTTCCAGACCTGACCAATTATCTTCAGTCACAGTCCAAGTACCTCGGCAACATATCCCTCAGGCTGTGGTCCATCAGTGTCCTTCAGTGACTCCCAAGCCCTAGTCCCACTACAGCAATTCACAGATTCTGGGTTGTGGCTTTGTTACTAATTTAGTGCCGATATCTCTCTCTCTGCAGGATTAGCACAGCTCCCAGGATAGGTTGACTAGACGGTAAGATTGTTCTATAGTGGCAGGCTCTCTTACAATAATGGCCAATGTTTTGATGGGCTTCTACTAAATAAATATTTCATTGATATATCTAATGATATGTATCACATTGGCTAACAGCTTATCCTAAACAATGCAAGGCAGAAATCTTTTTAATTTAAGTGTTTGTTCTGTACTCACACCTCAGACTTATTTGTGAATTTAGTTTTATTATGTACATTGGGTACTGTAGCTCTAAGAAGCAGGGTGAAAACTCATATCCTATGATGCATCTCTTTTGCATCTAGGCTTCTGTACAGGAGTGAGATCACTGCTTTGCCGATGATGAGTGAGGAGGTGGCAGGGAGAGAGGGGGCAGGGGATTCTAGTTATTGTACTGGCACCAAAACAGACTAGAAACTACCATACCCGTGATGCAACTCTCCCCCATATACGTATTCCCTCTAGTTCGAACTTATTTTTTTCAAAAATATAATTTATTCAGAAAATTTGTAAAAGTACAATGGCATTATTTCCCTCTCGCTCCAATTTTCTGCACCCCAGAAGGTATGGAGTCCTTGCTGGGCTAAGGTTTCTCTGGTACTTCACTGAAGTGGACACTTCTTGTGTGGGAGCCTTTTAGCACATATTAGCAAGCAATTCAACTGTGGAATGATTCACAGATAAACCCAATCTTCTCTTCACCTGACACCCACACATATGTACTTCCCAGCACAGGTCACGAGCTAGCGATTAATAATGGGAATCCTGGATTATTTCTTCTCCCTTAGCCTCCGCATCTCTGAATAATAGCATTCCTAATAATAATGCCTTGGTTAAGGGTCAGCTATTTCAGCACAGACTTGAAACTGACTCTGGAATATGCTGCTCTGTATGACAATAAAATATTTGCAAACTTGTTTTCACTGGAATAGAAACAGAAAATGCTGAAAGTACACGGGTCAGCTGGTAGGTTTCTGATGCTGAAAGTCTTACTGTGTATTTCCAACACTTTCTATTTTTATTTCAGATTTCTGCGATTTCCTGGTAATGTTGCTGTATCAACAGGAAATCTGATATTTTTCCTCTTATTTTATCATTTACTGGTCCTTAATTAAATGTTGCAACTGATAACGACAGGTTAGAGTTGTAATATCAGGACTCTGCTTTATCTATTGCCTGCTTTTCCCAGAGAATATTAGCACTCAGCTAAACATTCAATTTAAAAATGTACAGTTCTTTCATTTTGATAACACATCCAGTAGGTCGGTGAGAATTCAGTGGTACTCAGTGCTCATTTTGCAGATACATGCATACCCAATTTTATTCGAATCAAATACTAAAACCTTAGGGAAAATTATTTGAATTTTATAATTGGTAAGCTTGCACAGCTCATTCAGATGAAATTACCGTAAATAATCAAAATAATTTTTTCTCCATCCCTGCGTGCATCTGTGGCTCCCCCTCTGTTTATTCCTGAATGTATCTGTAGTGTTTTATTTTCTCTCTTGCTTTATTCCTGTTTTTATCTGTGGTTCTTGGTTCTTTCTTTCTATCTATCCCTATATTAATGGCAAACAATTACATTTCATACTGGCAGTATTTCTGTACTTGCACCTATGATTCTCTCACTCTATTTCTGTTCTTGTATGTATCTGTGGTTTTGTTACTCACTCTAACTCTGTAGGATAGAGAGCAATTTTCTCTCTTTCTCTGTAGCTCTCTCTTGCTCTCTCTCTCTCTCCCTCTGTCCCTGTGTATCTCTTTTTTCTCTCCCTGTGTCTGTGTTTGCCTCTCTCTCCCTCTATCCCTGTGTGTACCTCTTTTCTCTCTCTCTCTGTCTCTGTCTCTGTGTACCTCTTTGCCTCTGTCCCTGTGTGTCTGTGGTTCTGCCTCTCTCTCTCTCTCTCTCTCTCTCCCCCCCCTTCCCATCCCTGTGTGTAATTGTGGTTCTCTTTCTTTCTCTCCCTCTGTCCCTGAGTGTACCTTTGGTTCTCTTTTTCCCTCCTGTACAGAATCACATTTCTCTCACACTGGTTTGTGACCAAGGCACCAAGTAAACCAAAATTGCTATCTTTTATGTGCTGAAACTCACTGATCAATGTACAACTGTGACTATGGATAATAAAGCATTGATTAGTAACCTGAAGTCAGGTTATAAGCACAGCTGTGTCTTTCATTGAAACCTCAAGATTATTTTTTCATGCTAATGTTTAGTTAAGCATTTCGCATGTAGTCATACTACAAAAGCAAGCTTGGACCTTCAGATTTTTTACAGGTCAGAGTATGCCTCAGGACTATAAGGGTTGAACTAAATTAGGCCAGATTAATTGCAATACATACCAACTATCAGCAATTCTCATGCTGTAATTAAGGTGGGGGTAAAGGATCGGGGTCAGGGGAGGGAAGGTAGCATTGCTCTTGCAAGAACAAACAACTCAACTTGGAGTTGTCTAATGTTTGTGCATAGGGTTCTCATTGAGGTCTGAGGAACCAAATGATTTCTATCCACAAAAAGAATGAGATGTAAAGCACTGAGGAATCTCACTTGAGGTGGTTATTTGAATTGCTGTGGTTCACATAATAGCCTTGTTTTTTGCAGGCCTAAAAGAGTAATAAAAAATATTAATTGCATGAGCAATGTGTAGGACAGGTTGTGACTTTGTTCAAGCGTCCTTTTTTTTGAGGCTGCATCAGCTTTTGAGAGTTTTTTTAGGTTCATATTTGAGTTCTACCCATCTGATAATAGCAGAAATATGACAATCCAAAAGCCAAATGTATTTATAGATGTTAAGTATTTAGGCTTGCTGCTTTTGGACCCACCCCTTCTCCAACTGAATTTGTTATTCTCCAATGCCAGCTGCTTTGCTCTCAGGGACTCACTCACTCATGTTATTGGTTTCTCTTAGCTGGCTCCAGTACCACCATGCCCTGGACACATTTCTCAGAATGAACCTTGCTCTTCCGCAATGCTGCCTTCTCTGACATGACTCTATTTTCACATGATGCCAGTTTCTCTGAACTGGCTTTATTCTCCCCAGTGCCAGCTGCCTCTATTTCTTGCTTTGCTGAGTTCACCTTTTTGGATTTTACCTGGCCTGGACTTCTTTCCTATTATTACTATTATTGGCAGATCTAAAATTCAACCACTATTAGCTGCACGGAACGCTAATCTGCAGGCTTATGTAATTCAAACAGACATGATTCTAATACGCTTGGACCCATGCAATGCTGGATCCATGGAGGTAGGGTGGCACATGAGGCTGACTGAACTCACAAATTCATGCAGGACCCAGATCTACTGGGTCTCCTCCCAGAACAATTATTCTAGCCAATTTGTGCAGGGACCCTATGCAATCGGAGCTTCAGTTTCCCCAATCATGGAGTCTAATGAACAGGAAGGGATTTCCCACACTGGGTTTCCTCAGACTTGTCATCCTTTCGAATGGCTTCTTGCTGTGCTGTATCATTCTGTGATTCTATGATTCCGCCTGGCAATCTGGATACTAGGATGAACCCGGCATACAGGTCGCTGAACTAATGGAAGCTCACCAGAGTCATCAGGACTATGTCCTGGAAGACCATAGAAATCCTTCATGCCAATGTTTGGATCGGCTGCCCTAGTTTGTCGGCATATCAGGGATGGAGGGGGGCCACCAATGACCTAATGGCCCCTAAGCAACAATCTTGTGCCACATTTCCCACTGGCTCCTCCTCTGGTGAGTGCCCACCAAAAAATGTAAATTAGTTTATGCCACCAAGAACCTAAATAATCCAGCAAGTGAGGAAAAGAGATCTGTGGCACCTGCTGCACTACACTGGTGGGGTGGACCTATACTTTTCTAAGCCATAAAATCAAGCAGAGCAGAAAATAGAAACACATTTTTATAACTTCTCAAATACACATTTTAAGTTTGTAAATTGGAGAAAATTTTGTGACAAGATGCCGAGGTGAAGCATTTTTGTTTACGATTGAGTATGTATGGTGTTGGCTTCTTTAATTCTGTCACAGAACAAAAGAGTTTCAAAAAACGTCAGATTCGTCTCTCTGGTCCACCAGACTTCTGTCCATTCTCTGCAAAAAACATTGTGCAGCCAAGTACACCTGCCCCTCCAGGCAAAATAAAAATTTGAGACCAATTTTGTAACTATTCTGGGAAATTCATCTGCAATTCCCAAGCCAGCTCCAGCAGCCCACAGTAACTCACGGATATCACTATTCCCAGCTGTGCTGCAACTTTCCCTCTATAACATTTTTTATGCTCTCCAGAGCTTCTCCAGCTTGATTTTGAAGGAGTGCCGAGAATGCATAGTCACCATGTGCTTCAGTAATCTGTTCCAAAGTAGCATAGCTCAGCGAAAAGAATTATTTCTTAACATCTAAATTAACTCCTTGCCAACATACTTTGCCCTAGATCACCCATTCCTATCCATCTCAAAAGACCTATCCAACTGAAGGCATTCTAATCCCATCACAATTTTAAAAACCTCAATCAGATCCTGCTCTAGCCTTCATTTCTCCTATGAAAATAGATTCAACTGATTCAGCTTATCCAGGTAACTAAAAGCTCTAACAATAGATGTAATTTTGATCTCTGTCCTCCGTATTTTCTCCAGGGCCTCAATATCCCCCATATGTTTGAGGACCGAAACTGGATATGTTCCAAATGTAAAAATTCCAAAGCCTAAATATAGTATTCTCAGATGACACATATACACACTCACTTACTTATTCACTTTCCAGTAGAGGTCATTGGACAGTGATCAGAACCATGGCCAATTCTTTCCCCCTCTTTGGACCGGAGGCTGGGGAGTTCAGGTTAATTGAAAAACCTGACATCCTACTTCAACAGAGGCCATCTAAAGCAGCACAGACATAAGAATCAAACAAAAGTAATTTTAAGTTGTGTTTTAAAGCAGTGTTGTCCAATAGAAATCTCCGCCTACTCACAGGTGTGGCTACGGCGACACCATTTTTGCTGCATGTCTTAATTTTACACTCAATACAGGTAAATATACTTCACATGTATATTTACTTGAACATTAACAAAGATTTCATCATGTGGAATTGAGATTAACTCCTGGCATCCCCCACTGCCCAACCCTGGGCTAAAGGGGGCAAGAATTGGCCAGAGTTCCTATTTCTGATTGCCGTCCAGTGACTGAAAAGTAAATGAGTGAGTATGTAGACTTTGGTGAAAGTACCAAGCTGTGATGCCTCTCAGCACGCACTATCTAGGCTCATACAAGTCATCATCTACAATTTACCTGCCACGCTGCTCTATCTGGAGCAACACAGGTGGACTGGATTAAATTAGGCTTAGCTTCTGTTACAATTGGCTTCAGTGCTTCTGGGAAAGATCGGGATTTCCACTCCTGATTGCTATTCACAATTTTGCTAGAAAGTGAATATTTTTGGTCATTGAGAGAAGGCTGGAGTATTGTTCCCTCATGGTCAAATAGCACAGCAACATTATTAAAGCTCACAATTACAGAATGGCCAATTGGGCAAGATACCGAGGGCAGTAGGTGCCTGTAATGGCACACCAGTGGAACAGAAAGGGTTAAAACAGAAAGGGAGCAAACCAAAGCACAGAGAACTACCAGTTTATAATGCAACATTGCCCTTAACTACCATTAAAAACACAGCAACATTTCAGTTGCTCTGTTGCTCAGTAGTTACGTGAAGTGGTAAAAAAAGTTTGAAGTGACTCTCACCTTTTCTCGGAGAATGCCAGACAGTCACCTGGGACCTCACTAGCCTGATCCAAATATGATCCTTGCCCTTCTACCACGCTGCTGCTTGCTCCTTCATTGCTTTTGGTGTTTCAGTTAGTGTGCCCTTTATGAAAATGTTTGGTTGTAAAAGACGTTAGACTAGTTTTTCTTCTTGTGATATGAAGAAATTCAATGCTGAGACCTGGCCACACCCAAATGACGAAAATGCACCTGCACCAGAGAGGGAACACCCACAACCACAAAGTATGCATTTGAAATTCCTCTCCCTGCCTCCACAGCAGGTCTGTGGAAAAATACCATTGAGTCTTTTACTCTACTTGGAAGCGGAACTTATGCATTTTGCGTGGAAACAAATGTCCATCAAACAAAATACAGAAGAGAATGTGATTAGTTGACTTCTGTATGCAATGCGACATGTGCAGTTTGCCTCCTCCCTTCCTATTCCCCCTTCTCTTCCTCCTCCTCCTGCTCCTCAGCTGGTGACAAGGGATGTGCCCTCATGATAGCGAGGTTGTGCACGATGCAAAACCTTGGCACACACTCTGCTGAATACTGCAGGGAGTAAGTTGGGTCCATACTCTCTGGAGTTTAGAAGAATGAAAGGTGATCTCATTGAAACATATAAGATTCTGAAGGAGCTTGACAAGGTAGGCACTGGGAGATTGTTTCCCCTGGCTGGAGAATCTATAACACAGGGGCACAGTCTCAAGATAAAGTGTTGCGATGAGGAAAAATTTCCTCACTCAACGTGTTGCAGATCTTTAGGATTCTCTACCCCTGACGGTTGTGGGTGTTCCATTGTTGATTATATTTAAGGTTTAGATAGATTTTTGGTCTTTCAGGGAATCAAGGGATATGGGGAAGGGGAAGGAAAGTGGAGTCGAGGCTGAGGATCAGCCATGATTATACAGAATGGCAGAGTAGGCTCAAGGAGCCGTATGGTCTACTCAAACTGTTATTTCTTATCTTCCTCCAGACTGGTGCAGGCAGCAGAAATGTTGCTTAGACACCCCAATGGTCCTCTCGATCACATTTTGTGTGGCAGCATGGCTTTCATTAACTGGAACTCCCTCCCTAACAGCACTGTGTGTCTACCTACACCAGGTGGACTGCAGTGATTCAAGAAGGTAGCTCACTACCACCTTCTTAAGGGCAATTAGGGATGGGCAACAAATGCTAGCCTTGCCAGCGATGCTCATATCTCAGGAGTGAATAAAAAAAAGCATGCTGCCCTTATGTGAGTGAGTTCCACACCAGAGTCATCAGCCATATGGTCAATGGATAGTTCTTTTCACCAAGTAGCCACCTTCTGGTTTTTCATGGTAGCTGAAATGCAGATAACACAGCAGACTGCTACAGAATGAAGGCACCATGACTGCTGCCAGGATACTGTGCATTGACTTGTATGATTCTCTTCCTATGTCCACACCAGTTGGACATTGAAAAAGTAGAATAACTTTTGGTTATGATACATCGCAGTGCTGACATGTGGCACCCGCAGGGAGATGTGTGTGCAGTCAAAGACACCCTGCACCGTGGGGCAGCCTGCAATCCTTGTGAAACCGTGTGCTCACTTCACATTCCCTATGGCAAGAGAGAATGAAATATATTCCGCTCTCTTGGAATACAGAGGCTCAGTGACCTCCCTTATGCAAAAGTGGACATTAAACTGGGAGATATTGCAAATATCACCTGTTGCAGCCTGGAAGAAGCCAAACATATAAAAGGTCATGGCCACAGTCATCTTCACAACCACTGGCAATGTCGTGCTTGCCTTGCTCTCAAGCTGCAGTTGTGGCTGCAGCAGGTGGCTGATTTCAGTGAGGACCTCTTTAGTGAAGGGGAAGCATCTGACAACACTGTTCCTTGCTGAGGTTCAGGTTAGTGATTTGCTGCCTGAACACCCTGAGCAGATACGGCCTCCTGCTGATAGCCCTTTTCCTCCTCCTTCTCCTCCTCTCTCTTCCGACAGCTTGTCCTGCTCTGTGTTGCCTCTGCATATTCTCCCGGCCATGCTGTAGAACAAGGGGGATGCATACTCCTGCACCCAAATCTGGGAGCACATGGCTCATGCAGAATCCTTGAAGTCAGGACAAAGTCCTTCAGCATGTGTCACACCACTCCCTGTAAACTGCAGCAACTTTAAACAACTCTGTAAACCACCAAACACTTGCTACAATCACAGCATGAGGCAATAGAAATCAATCAGCAACTAACCTGAAAGCAGTTGATGATCCCTTTAAATATGGTTACTGGGGGTTCCTTCCTGCTGCTGAGCACATGTTCAGCTGTGCGTGTTTAAGAGATGGCGTTAGCTGCAGCGTTGAACTCCAAAATGGCAGCTCTGGATTTGCCTACTCCGCAAACTTGCCATACATGCACACAAACGCCCTCGCCAAAATATTTTCTGGCACAGCTAACACTAGAAGTGTACACACACACTACAGATGCCATTTTGGAGGCGAATCAGCACCTGTATCATCAAAAACCCAGGCTCTCTAGAGCCAAAGTTCACTGTTGACTATCAGACATACACGTAAATTGTGATTGATAGAATTTACCAGCCAAAACAGAATATCATAAGTGAATTAACCCCTCACAGTCTGGGGGCAGGAATGTGATGACATGACCAGCAACAGAAGATTAGTGTCATCTTGATGATCCTGGCTTTAAGTTTCTAAAAACTGATAGAAACACATTCAACTTAGATTTTGTAAATCTTTGTCTCTGCATTATTTTCAACTCGGCTTTTATGAAAGTGAAACTTACAGAAAATGTGTTGTGGTTTCTTACAGAAAAATAAATAGCCCTCTCCTCATGGTTTCCATCCTTCCCCTCCTTTGAGCATCCTCTACAATTTACCTGGATCAGTTTGAGAGGGTGACTGGCGAGATCAGCAATCAGTTTTATCCCCACTGATCATTTCGCTCTCCTCATTTTCTCTTCCCTTTGTTCCCTATGGGTAAGAGATGCTACAGTAGAGGAAGGCCAACCCAACCATTGTAGCTCTTCTATTCAGAAAGAATCAACAGCCCCTGACAACACCACATATTTTTTTAAATCATTCCCTATTTTTTGTATTCTCTACCTAAATCATAAGTTAATTCCTTGTCAATCACACAGTCTTCCTCTCGTCAATTTTTTTCTGCGCTCCCCATCCCTTGTCAACCCAGTTTAGATTGTGAGCTTCTTGTATGTCAGAATTGAGGGCACTGACTGAATTGTGCCACATCACAGCAGAAACAATTCAAACTCAGATCCAATGTACCACAGAGCCTTCCCGGCAGCTATTTTGAAAGCTAAAACTGTTATTGTGTTACTCAGGAAGGTTAATAGTGTTAATCATTTCATGGAGTTGAACATTTACACATATTTCTGATATTTTGGTTTCCACTGGACTGTGACTTGTGTTATTACTGCACTGAAGGGTGGATTATATTGTCTCTGTTTACAGAGATTTAAGCATGAGCCCTGTTTTCACTGCTGCCTTATACTGTTGTAAAGTTGGAAAAGGTAGGGTTCTACTCACAGTACCCCCATACGCACAAGGACCCTAGTCGCCAGCTTCTCGCTGCCAGTCTGATGTTAATGATTGAAAGTAGCCAGCAAGGCATTCTGTACTTTTCAAATCATTACAGGTGATTTATTGTACAGAGCTGTTTTTCGTTTTATGAGTGTACATCACGTAGAATTTCATAGAATATACAGGATATTACCTTTATCAGCGGGGCTTTACATCAGTTGCTATTACCCTTCAGCCAACGTCCTTCCTTCCCGGTATGAGATCATCCCTGATAGGGGAGGCAGTAGCGTAGTGGCATTGTCACTGGACTAATAACCCAGAAACCCAGTGTATTGCTCTGGGGACATGGGTTCGGATCCCACCAAGGTGAATAATAAATCTGGAATTAGAAGCTAGTCTAATAATGGCCATGAAATCATTGTTGATTGATGTAAAAACCCATCTGGTTCACTGATGCCCTTTAGGGAAGGAAATCTGCTTTCCTTACCTGGTCTGTCCAGATCCATAGCAATGTGGTTGACTCTGAAATTGTCTTGCAAGCCACTCAGTTATAGCTAACTGCTACAAAGTCAAAAAGGAATGAAACTAGACAAACCACCCAGCATTGACCCAGGCACTGGAGACAACAATGGCAAATGGAGCCCTGTTGACCCTGCAAAGTCCTCCTCACTAGCATCTGGGTGCTTGTGCCAAAATTGGTAGAGCTGTCCCACAGACTAGTCAAGCAGCAGCCTGACATAGTCATGCTCACGGAATCATACCTTACAGACAATGTCGCAGACATGACCATCACCATCCCTGGGTATGTCCTGTCCCATTGGCAGGACAGACCCAGCAGAGGTGGTGGCACAGTGGGATATATTTGGGAGGGAGTTGCCCTGGGAGTCCTCAACATTGACGCTGGACCCCATGAAGTCTCATAGCATCAGGTCAAACATGGGCAAGGAGACCTCCTGAGGGTGGCGCAGTGGCTAGCACCGCAGCCTCACAGCTCCAGCGACCTGGGTTCGGTGCTGTGTACTGCCTGTGCGGAGTTTGCAAGTTCACCCTGTGACTGTGTGGGTTTCCTCCCACATGCCAAAGACTTGTGAGTTGATAGGTAAATTGGCCATTGTAAAAAAAAAAATTGCCCCTAGTGTAGGTAGGTGGTAGGAAAATTGAGGGAAGGTGGGGATGTGAGAAGGAAAATGGGATTAATGTAGGATTAGTGTTGATGGTTGGTGTGGACTCGGTGGGCCAATGGGCCTGTTTCGGTGCTGTATCTCTCTATGACTCTATGATTACCACAGCTGATGAATCAGTACTCCTCCATGTTGATCACCACATGGAGGAAGCACTGAGGGTGGCAAGGGCACAGAATGTACTCTGGGTGGGGGACTTCAATATCCATCACCAAGAGTGGCTAGGTAGCACCAGAGCTGGCTGAGTCCCAAACGACATAGCTGCTAGACTGGGTCTACGGCAGGTGGTGAGGGAACCAACGAGAGGGAAAAACATACTTCTCCTCACCAATCTGCCTGCTGCAGATGCATCTGCCATGGCAGTATTGGTAGGAATGACCACCGCACAGTCCTTGTGGAGACAAAGTCCCATTTTCACATTGAGGATACTCTCCATACTGTTATGTGGCACTACCATTGTGCTAACTGGGATAGATTTCGAACAGATCTAGCATTGCAAAACTTGGACATCCATGAGGCGCTGTGGGCCATCAGCAGCAGCAGAATTGTACTCAACCACAATCTTTAACCTCATGGCCCGTTATATCCTCTACTCTACCATTACCATCAAGCCCGGGGTTCAACCCTGGTTCAATGAAGAGTGCAGGAGGGCATGCCAGGAGCAGCACCAGGCATGCCTAAAAATGAGGTTTCCACTTGGTGAAGCTAAAACCCAGGACTACCTGCATGCGATAGACAGAGCTAAGCGATTCCAAAACCAACAGATCAGATCTAAGCTCTGCAGTCCTGCCACATTCAGTCATGAACAGCGGTGGACAATTAAACAACTAACAGGAGGAGGTGGCTCCACAAATATCGCCATCCTCAATGATGGGGTAGCCCAGCACATCAGTGCAAAAGACAAGGCTGAAGCATTTGCAACAATCTTCAGCCAAACATGCCGAGTGGATGATCCATCACAACCTCCTCCTGAAGTCCCCAGCATCACTGATGCCAGTCTTCAGCCAATTCGATTCACTCCACGTGATATCAAGGAACGACTGAAGGCACTGGATACTGCAAAGGCGATGGACCCTGGCAATATTCTGGCAATAGTTCTTTAGTACTGAAGACCTGTGCTCCAGAACTTGCCATGCCCCTAGCCAAGCTGTTTCAGTACAGCTACAACACTGGCATCAACCTGGCAATGTGGAAAATTGCCCAGGTATGTCATGTACACAAAAAGCAGGGCAAATCCAACCCGGCCAATTACCGTTAGTCTACTCTCAATCATCAGTAAAGTGATGGAAAGTGTCATTGACAGTGCTATCAAGCGGCACTTGCTTCGCAATAACCTGCTCAGTTTGGGTTCCGCCAAGGCCACTCAGCTCCTGATCTTATCACAGCCTTGGTTCAAACATGGACAAAAGAGCTGAACTCAAGAGGTGAGAGTGACTGCCCTTGACATCAAGGCAGCATTTGACCAAGTATGGCATCAAGGAGCCCTAGCAAAACTGGAGTCAATGAGAATCAGGGGAAAACTCTCCCCTGGTTGCAATCATACCTAGTGCAAAGGAAGATGGTTGTGGTTGTTGGAGGCCAATCATCTGACCTCCAGGATATCACTGCAGAAATTCATCAAGGTAGTGTCCTAGGCCCAATCATCTTCAGCTGCTTCATCAATGACCTTCCTTCAATCATAAGGTCAGAAGTGGGGATGTTTGCTGATGATTGCACAATGTTCAGGACTATTCGCAACTCCTCAGATACTGAAGCAGTCCTTGTAGAAATGCAGCAAGACCTGGACAATATCCAGGCTTGGGCTGATAAGTGGCAAGTAACATTCGCGCCACACAAGTGCCAGGCAATGACCATCTCCAACAAGAGAGAATCTAACCATCTCCCCTTGACATTCAACAACATTATGATCGCTGAATCCCCCACTATCAACATCCTGGGGGTCACCATTGACCAGAAACTGAGCTATTTAAATGCAAGTTGTTATTTATTGTTGTGGTACTATACCTAACAGGTGGCAGGACTATATCTCCAACACAGAAGTCCTTGAAGCGGCCAACATCCCCAGCTTATACACACTACTGAGTCAGCGGCGCTTGAGATGGCTTGGCCATGTGAGCCGCATGGAAGATGGCAGGATCCCCAAAGACACATTGTACAGCGAGCTCGCCACTGGTATCAGACCCACCGGCCGTCCATGTCTCCGTTATAAAGACGTCTGCAAACGCGACATGAAATCGTGTGACATTGATCACAAGTCGTGGGAGTCAGTTGCCAGCATTCGCCAGAGCTGGCGGGCAGCCATAAAGACAGGGCTAAATTGTGGCGAGTCGAAGAGACTTAGTAGTTGGCAGGAAAAAAGACAGAGGCGCAAGGGGAGAGCCAACTGTGCAACAGCCCCAACAAACAAATTTCTCTGCAGCACCTGTGGAAGAGCCTGTCACTCCAGAATTGGCCTTTATAGCCACTCCAGGCGCTGCTTCACAAACCACTGACCACCTCCAGGCGCGTATCCATTGTCTCTCGAGATAAGGAGGCCCAAAAGAAGAAGAACTATACCTAAACCATTGTGTAATTGTTCCCCAGGAATGTTAAAAATATTTCCACTTTGAAGTTGATGGTGAAGTTGTAGAAATTTAAATCTCAAAACTAGTAAAGAAATTAGCTGTAGCATTTTAAAAGTTAACCAATGTCATTTCCAAATCACCCCCTCGCACCGAGAGACTGTCCGACAGACAGCACTTGGACCCCAACATCCCCATCCCCAGAGGTACCTATTCCCAGATCATGAGATAATATTGGAATACCACATCCCCTACCTATTAGCAACAATTTTCAGCAGCCATTACAATGTAGACACCTATCCTTTCCCTTCCCTGGAACAAATGTTGAGTCTCCCCTCAAACGAATGGAAGTACAGAAATGTTAGCACCTGCCTAGTTTGAGAGCATAGAGTGAAAACGCAAGACTGTGAGTTGTAGTCAACTGTGTTGGGGATTCAGGAATTGCTATCAGCCTCCAGAAACTTTGTGTTGTCACCAGCCCTTCTTTTATTCTCTTTGATACAGAAGGAATGAAATAAATGTATGAATATTCAAAATTGTGGATCGCTGTTTAGAAATGAGAATGAGCTGGAAGGCCTGAATCAGAATGCATCATATTCTAATTACATTATATCGACACACATGATTGCATTACATATGTATGATCTGATTCTGACAAACAGGATGGATGGCTCCTCTGCCCCTTAAATCCAAAACAAGTTTTGCTGAAGACTTTTGCAAAATGTATCCCATGATTTGTATAGACTTTCTACCCTCTCCTCCCCTGTCGGCAACCCGTGAACAGAAAATAAATTAAAAGCTATGAACTAACACAATTATGTACCAAGTAATTTTCTTCTATAATGTTAAACGTGTTTACTATCAATTTGATCCATGACTTCTTGTGTTTCTTCTTTGGCCTCCTTGTCTCGAAAGACAATGGATACGCGCCTAGAGGTGGTCAGTGGTTTGTGGAGCAGTGCCTGGAGTGGCTATAAAGGCCAATTCTAGAGTGACAGACTCTTCCACAGGCGCTGCAGATAAAATTGGTTGTCGGGGCTGTTACACAGTTCGCTCTCTCCTTGCAATTCTGACTTTTTTCCTACCAACTGCTAAATCTCTTCGACACGCCACTCTTTAGCCCCGCCTTCATGGCTATGCACCAGCTCTGGCGATCACTGGCAATTGACTCCCACGACTTGTGGTCAATGTCACAGGACTTCATGTCACGTTTGCAGACGTCTTTAAAGCAGAGACATGGACGGCTGGTGGGTCTGATACCAGTGACGAGCTCACTGTACAATGCGTCCTTGGGGATCCTGCCATCTTCCATGTGGCTCACATGGCCAAGCCATCTCAAGCGCCACTGGCTCAGTAGGGTGTATATGCTGAGGATATTGGCAGCCTCGAGGACTTCCGCATTGGAGATACGGTCCTGCCACCAGATGCCAAGGATTCTCCGGAGGCAGCGAAGATGGAATGAGTTGAGACGTCGTTCTTGGCTGACATACATTGTCCAGGCCTCGCTGCCGTAGAGCAAGGTAGTGAGGACACAGGCTTGTAAAAGTCAGACTTTTGTGTTCCGTGTCAGTACGCCATTTTCCCACACCCTCTTGGCCAGTCTGGACATAGCAGCGGACACCTTTCACATGCGCTTGTTGATTTCTGCATCGAGAGACAAGTTACTGGTGATTGTTGAGCCTAGGTAGGTGAACTCTTGAACCACTTCCAGAGCGTGGTCGCCGATATTGATGGATGGAGCATTTCTGACGTCCTGTCCCATGATGTTCGTTTTCTTGAGTAGTTCCAATGAATTACCACCAGATGGCAATCCTAGCACGAGGCTTGAATGGGATTCACATCGTTACCAATAGATTGTGTTCACATGATTTATCCAAATCTGAAACAGAGCAAACAGATAACAATATGATTTTTAATGGTTTTATAACTGCTGGGACCTCCTCGAACCTCAGGAATCACGAACATTTGAACAGAGTCGGAGCTGCTGAATGAAGAAAAGGGTAAAGAGATAGTAGTATCATCAACAGCCGACGGACAAGCTGGAGGGAGGAGGCTTAGCGGGTTCTCCTCTGAGGTGAGCAGCCTCGCGACTTGTATTTAAGCACCCTGACCGACCAACTGGTCATGGTGGGAATACTGAGTGGGTGCTCCCAAAGGTGAAGAACCTTGTGCGTAGGGTCGAGGACCCAGGAAAAGAGACAGGTTACAAGCATTAGAAGGGCGAGAGCTGGAATGGGAAAGTGAGAAGTATCAGGTTGAGGAAAGAGGGACAACATAAATCAGAAAATTTTAGTGACAGTTAAAGTGAGTAAAAGCAAGTTACTGTGTCTTTTGTTCGAGTCTGTATGAATGTTGGAAGCTCCCACAAATTAATGTCCTTATCTGTGTAGCTTGTGTTCTGTTGGGCTAATAGTCGTTAACCCTTTGTAGTCTGGTTTTAACGTTGAAAGTATGAGTCTGTTACTTTTTCTACATTTGCACATGTATGTTTCTGTGGGAATATTGAGTCGTGTTTTGGTTGTGAACTAGTTGAACCTGTGTGCTCCTTGGGCTCGGGACTGGGAATTTAACGCAGATTTTTGGTACTTGGAATTCATAACCCATTATAGGAATCAATATTTCTAAGTTGTTCGGAATTAAAAAGTGTGAATGTGATTGTTGAGTGTGTTCATTTCAATTCAAGATTGTGTATCCAGAAATGGGATATAAAAACTGAATTGCATTTAAAATTCAAGATGCTGATGTAATTTTTTTATATTTTAAAGGTTGTTTTTGCAACTGTGAAAAGGCAATGAACAATTTAGTAAGAGATAAGCTTCAGCCTTGAAGATGCCTGGCATTAATCCAATTTGAAGTTTTAAAACACTTTGCTTTAATTGAACCAAAGTTTAAAATATGCTAATGCCTTTTTTTGCAGTTTAAATTAAAGACATGTCTTACTGACTGTCTTTAAGTAGCAAAAGTCAGGGATTGGAAATTGGGTTAAGGGAGAGAAAGGATAAATAAAGGAGATATGGGAAGGATTCCGTCTGTTTAAAGTTTAAGAGGCTGGTGTGATGTCTTTTGTTGTGAGAATGTTAAATAAATTTTTCTTTTTTTTTGCTTTTATCACAGTCATTTGAAAAGGCACCTGAAGAAAAAACATGAAAAATGGCATAATTTACCTTTTCATTTAAAAAAAGCACATGTTATTCTGTTCTGTGTGTAGGTAATAAGCATTGGTCTGAATTAAGTTTAAATTGTTAATTGTTATGGGGTTGTTGATGCAGACGAATCCGCTCCGGAGGTTGCTTTAAGGTACCATAAATAAGGCAATTATAGAAAATGGACTCACAGGAACAAGAAGTCAAGTAAGCACAATTATGAACATTTTGACCAGATAAAAGCTCACAATTTCAAGTTCAATAAAACATTAAGTTTTAATGTTAAAACTTAAAAATATGGATTTTAAAAGGAACACAGGAAGGTCACATAAATGCTGGAAGTCAGATGACACCTTAGAAATAGTATAAAAATGAGAGGTTTTGAAAACAAAGTTTAGGGGTGTTGTAGCCTCAAACAACACTTCTCATCCTATGCCTTGCTTGGGGGATTTAAGGTAAAAGTTTACTTTAAATTTTGATGAATATTCTAGGATAATTTTGCTGTAACATTAGCAAGGTTAAACTTTTGGATTCTATGTTAGAAATAAGAATGTGTGTTACATCTCTCAGTAATATTTGATATTGTGATCTACTTATCCAGTTAAGAAGTTTATTACATGTTAAATTCTTTAATAAATCTATAAAAGTTAATAAATCGTCTCATGTAGTATTCTGTATACAACTACAAAATCCCCCTCTCTGTGTCTCTTTAAGTGGAGAGATACGTATTGAAGAGAGTTTCCCAGACCCTTATAATATCTGGGATATTTATAACTTAGCCATAAATATTAAAAATAGGCTATCTAAAGGACGGTAATATTCTCTGTTAGTTTTCTTTCTTTGAGGGGAAGCTAGTACAATTCTTTGGACCCAAATAAGTGTCTGAGAATTTGTCTGGTTTGAACTTGATTAAAGGAGATTTATAGGGATGTACTCCTGATTTAGTTTAGTCACTATAAGGTGTTAAAGTCATAAATCACTCCAATGTGAGGGAACTGCGCAAGCAATTCTGAGGTATGAAAGCAGAAGTGAAGGAGCAGCAAGAGGCCACTGACGGATAGACAGGGGCCTGACCATAAACTGCCCAAGCTTCCTAAGGTAGTAGACAGTGTAATGATACATGCAGTGCCTTCAAAACCAGGACTGGCACCTTGCTGGATAGGGCCTTATATAGTTCTGATGGCCAGTGGTACCTGTGTGTGTTTAGACGAGCTGGGGGAAGAGATGGAAACACTGGTCTCCGGTTAAGCCATATGACTTACATTCTGTTCTGTTAACAGGACGTCCAGCACAGATCTCTTAATTATTTCATTTCAGGTAAATCACTAGAGCAATGGCGACCTGGTGGACAGCAGTGTTGGTGATGATCTTTTTGGTAGTCACAGCAACATGGGAGGAGCCCACTGTGCACATCAACAGGAACACCTGCCTGCATCCTCGGAACTACCTACAACTGCCTAAGGGAGGTAAAGGAGAATGGATAAAGAAACCTCATGTGTGGATCTTAGATAAGATCCCAAGTACCCACATGTCCCAAATAGTGCGCCTACCAGATTCAGACCTGGCAAGGAATGACCCAGCCATCACTCTGTAGCCGAACCAGAGTATAATGAGATTACAATATTTTATGATCAGGTGAAGGGTGATGCAGTAGGATGGTTCTTTCTACCGCAGGCATGTGAAGAACCAAAGGGTTGTGGAATACCTTTAGGACAGACCAATGTAACACTTAGCAATAGTTCGGATGAGTCACTAGATATAACTGGAAGTGCGATAGCAACTCGAGACATGGAGAGTATTGGTTTGGGTGCAGACTGAATTATGCTCCAAACATAGTATTTTTCACGGGAGTCGAGGTGCAATCAGGAAGGACCAATCTGCCCCCATTCATATAGGAGCTAGGACTCGAAGGGCAATATTGTCAAAAATTGTGTATTGATGTTATTAACTGGCTAGGGTGTACTGATGTAAGATACTTTAATCTAAGGACATGTGGCTATCGGAAGCTGCACAGTGCCCACCACTGTGTTGACTCCTGAGGATGGCATCATAAGGATAGGGAACCCAAAGAGGTTATTGCGTGATGTTACCCTGACTACATTAGAAGTGACCTGTAATTTAAGTAGTGCAATTCCTGCATTAGAGGCCAACTACAGTAACCACCCTGTGTTGATTGTCTGGGCAGAGCACAAATTGCAGCAGCTGATCAGTGATTATAAGAATTGGATGGCCCTTGGAACAAAAAACCCACGGTGGAGGAAGAAATTGAGTATATTTAGGGATGTAGGGGGCATGTTTGGCAGTACCAACTCAGTCCTGAAATCATGGAGTATTTCAAATATCAATGATTGCACCTTGTGGGTGGCGTGAGAAAGCTTTAAAAGCTTGCAATTTGTGGCCCGAGGGACAGAATATGCACTCAGAGCTGTAGATCTGCAAGGAACAGGGTTAGTGAAAGGGTTAACTTTGCTGGGAGAAGCCATAATGAATTTGACTAGTTCACAGTCTAAGGGACAGGCCTGCGATGTACTGGCTTGAGACTAAATGGCAACATAGAATTGGATATCGAGGACGTTTGATTCAGCACCATGCCCAGACACACAAAGGTGTTGTGGGAAGGGGAGAGTGTTGCAGATGATTGAGGAGTGGAGCAGGAAGTTGCAGAGGGAACGGTCTCTTCGGAATGTTGAAAGTGAAGAGGAGGGGAAGGTGTGTTTGGTGGTGGCAACATGCCAGAGATGGCAGAAAAAGTGAAGGTTGATCATTTGAAATGTAGGCTGGTGGGGTGGAAGGTGAGGGCAAGGGGGCCTGAGACGGAGGGGAAGGGGTGAGAGCAGAAGCATGGGAAATTGAATGGAAGTGATTGAGGGTCCTGTCAATGACAGTGGGTGGGAATCCTCAGTTGAGGAAAAAGGAAAACATATCAGAAACACTGATATGGAAGGTGGCATCATAAGAGCAGAAATGAGGGAGACTGCGAAACCGGGAGAATGGAAATGAAGTCCATACAGGAAACCGGGTGGAAGGAAATGTAGTCAAGATAGCTGTGAGAGTCAGTGGGCTTGTAGTGCATTTGTTGATAGCCTATTCCCAGGCGGAGACAGAAAAGTCAAGGAAGGGAAGGAATGAGTCGGAGATGGACCAGGTGAAGGTGAGGGAAGGGTGGAAATTGGAAGCGCAGTTGACAAATTTTGCAATTTGTGGCAAGAGCAGGAAACGGCACTGATACAAGTCATCAATGTACCAGAAAAAGAGGTGGGGGACTGAGTAGGACTGTAACGACGAATATTCCACACAACCCACAAAAAGGCAGGCATAGCTGTGACCCATGCAGGTACCCATAGCAACACCTTTTATCTAGAGGAAGTGAATTGAGTTAAAGGAGAAGTTGTTCAACGTAAGAACAAGTTCAACTGGGCAGAGGAGTGTGGTGGGTGATGGAAAATGTAGCAACATCGGTCAAGGTACAGAAAGTTGGATGAGGACAGCTTGTACCCACCTTTACCCTCCCAACCAAGCATACAGCCAAGTTGAATATTCCTGCTGCTACAACCGAGGTGGGAGGAGTGTACTGTTTTCTCTAGTTCCACTTCTTCACAGGTCACAACATATATTAAAATGTTTACCCAGTTACCGATACTGCCTGTTATATACTCTATTTTTATTTCAGAATATAATCCACCAGCCAGGTTTCTTTAATAAACAACAAAATTATCAATTTATTTGAAAACAAGACGTATTCAGTAAAGATGCAAAGCATTAACACACAGTGTCAAGAAAAACCGATATGCCAAATGAGGAATTTTTAATTAATTGTTGGAAAACTTACATTAAACTTTTCTTGGGAAAACCCCTGCAGTTACATTTTTAAAAAAACTGGCAGCCAGAATGGCCACCACAGTTTGCATCTGAAACATCTTTTAATATTCAAAAGATCAACCTGGAGCCAGAGAGGTTTGAGCAGCATACACCCAGGACAATGCATTGCTCTAAGTGATTGAATTACCTAAAATTGCTTCATTACCATGGCAGTCAAGGCAATTCTAATACCTTGACTTTGAAAGAGCTAACACCCTCTGAGTGTAAATTGGCATCCTGGGGCCAGTTTCTAATCTTGAATGTCATTAGAAGGTTCCAGGAAACCTGAAACAGCCATGTGACCATCTGTCCATCTCGGGAGAAGCTTTTTTTCCTCATTGGACAAAGAGACAAGCAGTAACTGAATGTGCAGCAGCAGAAAAGGCTGTGTACCTCCCTTTCTTTTTCCCTCTCTCTCTCGCCAGAAAACATCAAGTTTGAAAACTGTCCATAACTGTAGATGCTCCAAGCTTACTGACAGCTACAAAAAGAGACAAGGGGAAGAGACCCACCTACAAGTCTGCCTTCAAGAAAACCCTGAGCAAAGTAGGCCAGCCACATAGTACACTTTGACCAGCCAAGGATTTCAAAAATACAACTTCATCTGGAAGACCACCAAATCATCCAACCCCACTGATGGTGTATTTATTTATTTTATTTATTCTGTACTTTAATCCAACCAAAAAACTTACTTTCCACTTTGTAGTCTATTTGTGTGTGATCCTCATGTGAATATGTGCGGGAATGTGTAGCACTTTTTTTAATTTTAAAATCGGGTGTGGATTGTTAAGTATAATAAACTCACCTCTTTCTTGTTTAACCTCAAGAAAACCTGTCCAATTGGTTCCTTCATGATCACAGTAAAGGTGAAAGGTAAAACACTCACAGAGATGGTAAGCTTAGCCACCTTTTTTTTTAAAAAAAGGAATAAACCCTGTTGCAGTCAAATAAGAGGAAGGGCCCCCTCCTCACTTGGCCGTAACAACAGATTGCAGTATGAAAGTTCCCTTTTAACTTAGCCAACACGCACACACACTGTTACAACCAGGTGAGAAAGGTGTGTAGGGGTCTTTCAGCCTTCACTAGGTTTTCTTGTAATAGGGTTTAATTTTAAACACACTGTGTTTTGAGCTCCTCTTTGGTGAATCCTTGTTCACCATTTGCCAATTATAAGGCCAAGAAATGAGCACAACCAGATTTTCTTAGGTTTAAAGAAGAAAAGTGAAATTTATTAAACTTACTTAAACTCTAATTCTGATATATGGCGCTCCCATGCTAGCATGTACATTAAAGACCTGCTCGGGTCTGCAAATGAGACCCGACCTGAGCCCGACAGAACCCCATCCGAGCCTGAGTCCGACCCGGCCCGAGTCCTTCCATTTTCTTCCAAGCCCAACCTGACCCGACCTGACCATCAGTTCACTTACCTTCTGTTTTTCACTTTGTTCCTTACCTGCACAAGCTTAAAATAACTGTTGCAAAAGCGCCTTTAAAGTCCAAGAAGTAAATTAACATTAAAGTCACTTACCTGAGGTGGTGACAGAGTGGGTCCGATCCGACCTGACCCGACCCGAGCCCAAATGCCGGACCCGGAAGTGCAACCCGCCCCGCCCCGAACATGACACGTCATTGGGTCCCGTCGGGTTCGGATCAGGTAGCAGGCCTTTAATGCGTACCCGACACACACATGCAAATAGGGACAGAAAAGAGCAGAAGAAATATAAAGTAGAACAGTTTGAGGCAGTCTCTGAAGGGGGTTTCTTGTTACTGTTTCTGTGTTTCCAGCTTGTCTTTGATTGTAGACAGCTCTTACTTTTCATTGGGGCCTGGTATTCTTCTTAAACCTTGTTCACGTAGGAGACTTTTCTCTCTTTGAGTTCACGTGTCTTCAATGGGTCTTCCGTTCTGTGAGAAAGAGATGGGAGCAGACAGGAGAGAGGTGTTCTCAGTCCTGGAGCAAACAGCTTTCTGAGTTTCTTTCTCTCAGCAAGTTCAAATTCAAACAGCCAGTTAGTCATGTGACTAAGCTAGCCTGACCAGGTCTTCTGTGTATTGGAGAAGCAGGGACTGGGTCCTTTGTTTCAACACTGTCTGCCAGCATGCAAATGTCTTTCCAGTCAGGGGCTTGGCAATTCCTTTTGATAGGCCCTCTTTTCTTACAAGCCACAATTTTAAGTTTTAATGTTCATGTGGCGAAATAATGTATGCCTCAGTCTTGGCAGGTAGGGGCCTGCATGACACACACACACACACACACACAGGTAAAAAAAACCAGAGGTTTTCTCTGCAGATATCTCTTTACAAAAAAAGACAAAAAATACTTTTGCCAAATACTTGTTAATTCTTGAAGGGAAAAGATAAGATATGGAATGAGTTCAGTTGTCCCTTTTCAGGCTTCCCAAATATGCGTAGACGGCTGTCACTGGGATCTTTTTGGAGCAGTTCTTTTCAGGCGACGTTGAGAATTCATCTGGCAGGCTTTCCAGGAGAAATGCAGCATCAGGAGTTTCAGCTATCACACAGATTTTCAGGGTTTCTCAGAGAGGTGAAGAAAGGATGATCTGGGTGCTTCTCTCAGCAGGCTGCAAACCCAACTGACTCAAAACAATATTCAAAATGAAACCAATTCTTGACCAGCATAAATCTTGACATGTCATTTCACTGTAAACGACTCTACCTAATCACCAAGGCTCCTATTGTTTACTTAGCTGAAGACATGTGGCTTCCAGTAAGTGTGTTTCTAAACCAAAGTCCTTTCAGTGACCTTTTTTTAAGAAAACCCAATGTCCAGCATCTATGTAATCTCTTCAGTCGTCCAAAGGAATCCATTTCCACAATTTTAAACCACGAGTCCTCATAAAATATTAAATAATGGAAGTACTTTCATAACACTGCAGATTACAGAAGCGCAGTGCACACAAAGATTAATCTTCTCCAGAGGGAGGCAGTGAGATGCTTGTGCCACTTGTTGCAAGATGACCTGCAGGCAAGCAAGGGACTTCCTGTTGCAGCAAAGGTCACTGCAGTGCTGAGATTTTTTTTGTCTCTGGTTCACTGCCAGCTGCTACAAGGCTCATCAATAAGAGCAATTACTCTGCAGTTCATACCGGTATGAAACAGGTTTTTCTGATGCCTTGTATTCCACAGAAAACACATTTAGAATTTTCACAGTGGACAACCGGCAACAGAAAGGGACGGAGTTTGTTTCTTCCATGATTTTCCAAAGTGTATGATGTCGTAGTGTTATGAAGGTACTTCCATTATTAATTTGTTTGAGGACTTGTGTTTAACAGATTGTGAAAATTGGTTCATTTGAAAGACTGAAGAAATTCTATGGATGTGTTTTTTAAATGGATCACTGGAAGGATACTTCGGATTTTTTTAAAAACACTTACTGGAAGGGACAATGAAGTGCTAAATAAACAGAAGGAGACTTGTTGCCTATTGGAGTTGTTTACAGAGAAGTCACGTCTAGATTTATGGTGGTCAGGAGTTTTGGGCTTTCTGACTTGGGGTGTGGACGGTTTGAATATCAGTTGGGGTGTAAGCCTGCTAAGGGATAGAAGCAACCCACTCATCCTGTTCCATTTCTTTGAGAAACCCCGAGAATCTAGTGTGAGAACTGAAGAAACTGAAGCAGCATTTCTCCCGAGAAGCTTCTGCAAGACTTTGTCTCAACATCGCCTGAACGAACTGCTTCTGAAAAGATCCCAGTGACAACCGCATGTGTCCAGTGACAGACGTTTACGTGTACCTTGACACCAGACCAAAGAGTCATCTGGAACAATCCATATCTTATCCTTTTTCTTCAAGAATTAACAAGTATTTGGCCAAAGTATTTTTCTTTTTTGTAAAGTTGATCTCTGCAGAGAAAACCTCTTTATTTTTCCTTTAACTGGTGTGTGTGTGTGTGCATGTGTGTTGGGTTATTTTAGAAGGGTACATATTTATACTTTCATATTTCAAACTGTGCTTTAAAGCTTTGCAACTTTATTGAATAAGTCTAGTTTCATAATAAATCAATATATTTGTTGTTTATTAAAGAAACTTGGTTGGCAGATTTTTATTCTGAAGCTAAAATAGCTAAAGTATATAATTGGCCATGTCCATAACTGGTTAAAATATTTTTAATATATGTTGTGACCAGTGGAGTAGTGGAACTAGAGAGAGACAGTGCACTCCTCCAACCTCAGTCGTAACAATAGACATGTAGTCCTGTGTACTTTGGCCACAATACTGCATCCTACAAGATTTGCAATGGTTTCCACTCCATCAATGTGCAGCCAGTTGCTGACCTTCATCACAGGATTACGCAGATTCATGCTTATTTTCGGTGCAAGTCTCCTTAGTGAACTGAAGGCACCTGGATTCCACATTGGCCTGGATTTTTTGCCGGGAAGCGAGCCCTAAGCGGGGCATTGTTGTGAAGTCAGGAAACTCTGAAGAATAGATTTTGGGAATGTCCTGCAGAATTTAACTGTAGGACTGGTTTAAATAATAGGTTGAATGCCTTTCAGGCTGGAAGCCTGCTTCACAAGGCCAAAGCCTACAAGAAAGGTAGGTGTATTAGGAGAGCAAGAAAAATTATGTTGGGGGTCCAGATGATATGGGGGCGGGGAAACTGGGGTACCCGGTTCACAGGGGCAGTGTCTGCTGGTAGCTTGGGGGTCCTGATTGCAAGTTAGGTGGGGGGACATTGGTGGGGGAGGTCCCAATCACAGGGGGAGGGTGGGATAGTGGATGGGTCGAAGGTGTTTGATGGTGGTTGGAGGGTCTGACAGCAGTCTGGGAGGGAACAGACAGAAAGCGATATGGGTAGCGGTTTGAGGGGGGTGGGGGGGGGAGGAGGGGCAGAAAGGTTTTTTGGAGTAAGGAAGCGTTCCTGCTCCTCCTGGCCCACAAGCAGTACTGTAAAGGCACCTAGCTCATAGATTCAGCCCCTCTTGCCTCCTTTAAGCAGCCAAATTTCCAGAGGCCTGTGGTTAAAAAGAGAATGACAATTAAAATAAGGCAATCAGCCTCATTATAATATGTAAATGACCAACCCGCTTCCCGAGAGCAGATTGGTCGCCCACCTCCATTAAAAACGGAGTAAGCGGGTTCAAGGTAGATTCCATTCCTGATCGCATTCTAGAATTCTTGCATTTTAACTCCTGACATAACCCCAAACCACCTGTTTTTGGGAGTTAATTTTCATCCCCTTGCTCCTGAGTGAAGTTAATTTAGGAGAAGTGCTCCCTGACTACCCTCTGTGGACATGTCCTCCTAAGCAGGGACCTCATCTACTTCCTCCCTCTTCTGGCAGCTGCTCCTGCTGTCTTCCTTGCTGCTCCCCATCATCTTCCAGCCATGAAGGCATTCCTACCAGAGCACCCATGGCTAAATCAAACGATCTGTAAGGCAGCCAAAAAAAATACACAAGCAAAATCTTGCTCTGTTTAGACAAAGTGAATGTTCCAGAGTGATAAAACAGACCAAAAAAAGTCCAAAAGGTAACCAGCAGCCTGAAATGAGAAACCAACAACTAACCTGTAAATACTGCATGAACCCTTTAAACATTGCTGGTGAGGAGGTCTTCCTGCCAGTTAGTGCCATGTTGTGCCGTGCAAGTTCAGCAGGGGTGGGGGTTGGATGTTCAAAAAACTTGTCCTCCAGGACCCTAATTTAAATGTAATATTCTGGCCTTTTAAATAATCCCGAAATGTGCTCCTGACACCAATACAACCACCTTATCCAATATGGCAGTTGGTGCACTTATGCCTGGAAATGGGCCTGTGCTGCCTGCCCATCATATTGGGATCATAGTAGGCTGATTAGCACCCAAAAACAGGGGCTGTGCAACCGAGTTCCCAGGCCACTACGTTTCTTTAAAGGAATTTTAGGACGACTCTCCCAGTCAAAGCAGGCATGGCTGCAGATTACGGAGATCGCCAGCAGCAGAAGTGTGTTCATAGGAACTGGGTCCAGTGCTGGAAAAGGACTCACAATGCCAGAGAAAGGGCTTTGACAGGGAGTGAAGTGCCCTGTCTCCACATCATGACTGCCATGGAGATTGCAAGAGTCACCCCGCAGGAGCAACTTGGGGAAGGAAGGAAGGGCACAACAGGTGGAGAGGGTGAAAAGATATTGCAATCTGTCGATGAAGTGGGTGGTGTGCACTTCTCCCTGTCTGACAGCATGCCAAAGACTCAGCTGCATTGGAAAGCCTCAGCATTGCAGTGGCATCTGCTCTCCAAGGCTAGTTCTCACGCTCCCTTCTTCCATCTCTCATGGGTTCTGATGTGGAGGGGGCATGCCAATATCCTTTCACCGCAGTAGGGCACTCACAAGAAACCAAGACAGCAGAGCAAGCACACGTCTTACAAGCGCACCCTCCAGATACACTCACATTGGTGGGTTCTCGTGCGTGATTAGGTGGGGTGGCACTGGGTGAAGAGCATGTTACAAGTGAGCAGGAGGAGGTGAGAGAGGCAAAGGCAGCTGTGGGAAGTCCCTCTCAGAGGATGGAGGACAGCAACGCTCAGCTGGGTGCAGATGCAGGTTCTCAGGCGTCATAAAGGAGGACTCTCTAATTAGACCAGCAGCAACAGGCACGTGTCCATATGTCAAAGATCCCTGAAGCAGTGTGGTGTCATGGGCCAAGAATGGAGGAGTCCATTCAGCTCGTGCACCACCATGGCTTAGGGCTTTGAACACAGGAGCTCCTCCATTAAGAGAGTGGACAACGTCATGGAGAGCCGTATGTGGCATACTTGGAGTGGATGCAGGAGCAGCACACTAACATGCACAGAATGCATGTCACACTCTGTAGCATGGACCAGTCAGTAGTGCTGATATCACAGAGATGTTTGGAGTGGATGCCAGTGGAACCCCAGCTGGTGGTCCTCTCTAGCCATCCGGAGTGCCGGCCAAGGGCTGCGGAAGTCACCGAGGTAGATGAGAGTAACACCCCTTATGGGGTGTCATCATCATCATCAGCAGCAGCAGCAGCCTCCTTGGCCTCTTTGACTTAGGGACTATCTATATAGCAGGGCCGAGTGACAGAGACTGCCCCTACATTGACACCAGTGCAGCAGCCTCTGGACGACTGCTGTGTGAATCTCAGCTGCAAGCAAAGTCAAGCCAACAGGCTGTTTCCACCTCATTCAAGGACACAAGGGAAGAATCGTGTAAAAGAGGCCGAGAGCAAGGCCACCACGTCAGGTAGAACATTGAGTGGTTCACTGGGGTTTGCCTCACCTGTAAATGTGCACTTTTTCATTTTTTGAACACCTGCAATATGGACACATGATGCCAGACATGTGAGCTTCCATTCTTTAATGGCAAGAGTGGAAAAGAGGAAAGAGTTTGTGAACGGAAGCAAAGGTCATTGAAAGGGGACAATTAAACCTCACGACAGATGTGCATCATTCATTGACAGTAAGAGTGGATCTACCTAAGGCTGCATATTCAATGGAAGTGTTCTCACAGGCAGCTGAAAGTGAGTTCCAGATCATGCTGTTCTCCTTGGTTGGAAGAACTCAGCTGAAATGTGCCCAGGTCAGATGATTCCTGACATTTGCATCATCCTGACGAGATCCTCAAGTCCAGCGCCGGGCCAGACCACCTCCTTCTGCATCTTCCTCCTCCTTCTTTTCCACCTCCTGTTCCTCCAATGAACTGTGTCATTCCAGTGCCTTACCCTTTTCAAAGTCCACACCTCACTGAAGGGCCATGATATGGAGAACCCAGCAGGCCAACACAATGCACGTGCCCCTTGCACAAGTGTACGGCAAGGCACCAATCAACTGGTCCAGGCACCAGAACCGCATCTTCAGAAGACCAATGCTGATCTTAGTGAACAGGTGGTTTCAGTTGTAGTGTCTCTGGCTCTGTCTCAGGGTCTCGTAAAGGGTGAGTAGCCATCTCTTCAGTTGATATGCCTTGTCCCCTAGAATCCACTCACAGAATTTAGTGAATGGAATGAAGTGCTGGGGCACCCTGGACTGCTACAGTTGCCAGGAAAGTGAGCAGATACATGCAGGAAGCTCTTGTGGTTGCAGGCAGTTGAAAGTTGAAGGAATGGAAGCTCTTCCTTTGAATGAATCTCACTGGCCAGTTAGTTGGTAGCTGCATGGGTACAACTGGGCAGGACATATACAGTGAATGGCAGGGCCCTGGGGAGTGTTGTTGAGCAGAGAGACCTTGGGGTGCAAGTACATAGCTCCTTGAAAGTGGCAACACAGGTAGACAGGGTGGTGAAGAAGGCCTATGGCATGCTTGCCTTCATTGGCTGAGGCACTGAGTACAAGAGTTGGGACGTCATGTTACGTTGTACATAACGTTGGTTAGGCCATACTTGAAGTACTGTGTGCAGTTCTGGTCGCCGCACTAAAGATGTGATTAAGCTAGAGAGAGTGCAGAAAAGATTCACAAGGATGTTGCCTGGTTTGGAGGGCTTGAGTTGTAAAGAGAGATTGGATAGGCTGGGTTTGTTTTCCCTGGAGCGAAGGAGGCTGAGAGGGGACATGATAAAGTTATATAAAATTATGAGAGGCATAGATAGGTTAGATAGCCAGAGTCTGTTTTCCATGGTAGGGCTGACTAAAACTAGAGGGCATAGATTTAAGGTGAGAGGGAGGAGGTTTAAAGGGGAACAAAGGGGTAAATTTCTCACACAAAGAATAGTGGGTATCTGGAATGAGCTGCCAGAGGAGTTGGTGGAGGCAGGAACAGTAGCAACATTTAAGAGGCATCCGGACAGGTACTTGAATGAGCAAGGCATAGAGAGATATGGAATTAATGCAGCCAGGTGGGTTTAGTATAGATAGGCATTATGGTCGGCATGGACGCGGTGGGCCGAAGAGCCTGTTTCTATGCTGTACAACTCTATGACTCTAAAGAAAGGCACTAATCCCTGGATTGGAGTATGTTACACAATACACATTGGATGTCTTGGTTGGGTGGAAATGTTACATGTTGAGTCAGTTCTCACTGCTCTGGTTTCCATGCAGTTTGTGTATTGCAAAACATTTTGCCGTTGACCAGTTTAACTAGTTTTCAGGTCTGATAGGAAATTTAGCTGATGACGTGGGCGAGTTTCAAAACCGGATGATGCAATATTTGTTCAGTTTTGTAATTAACATAAAAATGAGAGACAGAGAGAGTGGGAGAGACAGGAACGGGCAACAGAGTGCAAGTCAACAATAGGGAGGGCAGTGAAGAAGACAGCAATGGGAGATAGCGACAGAGACAGCAATGTGAGAGAGAAATAAAAAGGAGCAAGAGAGACTACGAGAGAGGCAGCAATAAGCAAGTAAGAGGCAGAGAAGAAACAGAAGTGAAAAGAGAGGCAGTACCAAGACAGTGAGGGAACAGAGGAGAAGCAGCAGCAATGTAGAGGAGTAATAGGATGATAGCAGCGAGACTATTGCAAAGATTAAAAAAGAGAGAGCAGTGTGACAAAGAACATAAGAACAAATCATTTCTGTCTAATTTATATAACTTTGCTTTGTAAAGCAGAAGTTTCATGTTTGGTTTAAATATGGAGCACTACAGTTCAGCACCTGCAAAAGTCACAGTTGGCTCATCAGACATTGTAACATTTAAGGCATGTAGTGTCCTGAATTATGATAGGGGTGGGTATAACCACACCCATTAATAACTTATTTGTATTCTCAGCTGTCTCTATTTAAATGCTAACTATCATTATGAGAGTGATTTCAGTGCCACTGCATTTAATGAAACTCAGGCGCTTTCTCACTTGGCTATTTGGCCTAGATCTTTCTGCAGTGCAGAACTTTTACCTGTAACGCAGTTGCACCCCTGACCCTAGCCAAATCTCTAGAATCAGCATAACTGAAATAATTTGGTCAGGCTCTCTCACCTCTTCTCAGAAGCTAGCCTGGGAGCAGCCAAAGAATGGCAGGAGCAGACAGCACGCCTCACAGTTGGTCAGTGGCTTCTGGAGCAGCTGGAAAACAGGAGAGATTTTAAATGTTTCCAAATCATAGCACTGCGAAGTTTAATAGAATACCCCATGATTAATTAAACTCCGTTCAGGGGACTTAAAACTCCCCCTCTGCCGCCTAATAGCATGCAGGACATCAGAGACACAGAGGCAACCACTGTGCAGTGTTGCTGAGGCAAAAATGGCAAGAAAAGGGTTGTGTGACCTATTCCCACCATTTACAACTCATTATAAACACCCATCAATATTCTTCCTCCTTGGCCTCTCCATTGTGTTCACCACGGTTGACCATATCATCTTCCTCCAGCACCTCTCTGTTCTGCTGTTCAGCTCTATAGGACTGCTCTTGCTTGGTTCCACCTTCTCTGCCTGAATTATTCAAGTGCATTTTCAGCAATGGCTGTGCTGTCATCTCTGGAATTTCCCAAGGATTTTGCATGCTTTTCTGATCCTGAGGACTGAGATTACAATGCCTGGTTGGACCAGCCAAGCTAGTGAGGTCAAAAGGGAGGAGCCAGATGACTCCTGGTAGGGATTTGTGAGTCAGGCTAGCGTTTTGTCTCTGCAAACATGCCTTTATAGAAAGAACCCACATCAGCTTGATGCGAGGCAAGATAATACTTTGCCTCTCAACTCAGTGCTGCCAAAACTCCACCACTTATGTTTTTGTCACCTTGAGAGTTGATTTCTCCAATGTTAAAATGCTTGTGTTGCCTGAGCTGGATCTTTTTGAAATTGTACATTTTAATACTGCTTGAATCATCTCTGAAGGAGTTAAGGGAGAGAGTGTAGGCAAATGTGAGGCCATCCATCCAGAAATATTGTAAGCACTGAGAAGGATAGACAGACTTCAGGAGGATTTTGACAGACTGGTAAAATGGTGTTACAATCAGGTGAGGAGGGGTCAAATGATTCCCCTCGCCTTGTTTGACTGCAAGGTTTACTTCTTTTTTGAAAAGGGATATACTTGCCAATGTGTGTTTAACTGTTTGTGTGCTGTGATCATAAAAGAACCAATCAGACAGGCTTTCTTGAGTTTACTAAAGAAAGGGGTTTACTTTATTATACTTAAACCGATCTAAGTAAAAAAATAAAATATGCTCCGACTTTCACACACACACTTGGTGCTCACACATGCACACAAATAGATTACAGAGTTGGTGGCGGGGGGGGGGGGGGTGTTGTGGGGTGATAGATTGGTCAAATTAGAGTCCAGAGAAATAAAAGGGGGATACAGTCTGTGGAGGTTGGTGACTCAGCTGTCTTCAGACTGAACCCGGTGGTCGTGCGACTTTCCCTCGGTGGTCCCGATGCTTACAATTTAAAGATGTAGATGGCTGATTTGGCTGTTCTCCTGGAGACAGTAATGCTGGATAGATTTCCTTGGTGAGACTGCAGCTGGAGTATTGTGTACAGTTTTGGTCTCCACATCTACGGAAGGATATACTTGCCATAAAATGAGTGCAACGGAGGTTCACCAGACTGATCCCTGGGATGGCGGGATTGTCTTATGTGGAGAAATTGCATAAACTGGGCCTGTATTCTCTAGAGTTTCAAAGAATGAGAGGTGATCTCATTGAAACTTACAAAATTCTTACAGGGGAGGTGACAGGATGGATGTAGATAGGATGTTTCCCCTAGCTGATGTGTCATGAACTGGGGATATAGTCTCAGAATAAGGGGTAGGCCATTTAAGAGTGAAGTGAGGAGGAATTTCTTCACTCAGGGGATGGTGAATCTCTGGAATTCTCTCACAGAGGGCTGTGGAAGCTCAATCCTTGAGCATGTTCAAGACAGAAATCACTGTATTTCTGGATACTAATGACAGCAAGGGATATGGGAATGTGTGGGAAAGTAGCGTTGAGTTGGAGATCAGCCATGATCTAACTGAATGGCAGAGCAGGCTCAATGGACTGAATGGCCTACCCCTGCACCTATGATCCTATGTTTCAATGAAGGGTGAGCCTGTCTCATGACAGTTAACCCAGTGATTCAAACATGGTCCTTACTAGTAACTTAATTCTTTCATGTCTGGGAAACCCCTTCTCATAGCTAGTGGTATGACCGGCTCGCCTTTTGCCCTTTTCCTAGTTTGGCCGAAACAGGGTTTATCTTTTTACTACCTCCGTGAGTTCTTGCCCACTGCTCTCTAATTATAATTGCAAATGAACCAATCAGATAGGTTTTCTTAGGTTTAAACAAGAAAGATGTAAGCTTATTAGCCTTACCACTCCAGCTCAGTTAAAATTACTAAAATACGCGATGCAACCATGCTAGCATGCATACGAGATAAACACACTCACACAGAGGAGGAGAAAGAATTAAAATGGGGAAGGGTTAAGTAGGTTTGACAATAAATAGAATTTGTTTACTGGATGGTTATGTCCTTGATACAGTGTCCTCAATTGATGTTATGATCTTGGAGTTCTCGCTGGGGCCCAGTGCACAATTTCTGACTTGTTTCTCTGGTACCAGAAGACTGAAGAGGTGCTTTGTTTCGAGGCTTAAGCTGCTACCGTGGGTCCCTGGGACTTAGAGAGACAGAGAGAGAGAGAGAGAGAGAGACAGAGAGAGAGAGACAGAGAGAGAGAGAGAGAGAGAGAGACTGACTGAGAGAGCGAAGAACTTCCTCCTTGGTTATAAACTTGCAGTCTGTTACCTTTCTGTGAGGCACTATTCAAACAGTCCCCAGTCTGGGCGAGCAGGTAAGTCATGTGAATATCTCTTTGTCAGAGTCTTCCAGACACTCGGTGTTGGGAGGGAGGGAGGGAGGGAGGGAGGGATGGCGGGTAGAGGTTTGTCTCTTACAAAATCAATGGCTCTCAATGTCTTTGATCATTGCAAAACCCATCTCCCAAATTGAATCAGGGAGCACTCCCATTGTCTCTCTACGCAACTGCTTCTCAGAATGCAAATATGCAACCATGTTTTCAGCTGGTTAGTTCTGTTGCTTTTTAAAAATAAGTTATGTGCAACGTCCAGTAAAAAAGGTTTCTAGTATTGTTCCATATGACAAAATTAATATATTTCCATATTGAAGGTGTGATTCCATCACACTAGTATCCCATTAATTGGTTTAGTGGTTCATCTCTACCAGTTGAATACCTCAGGTGACTGCCTTGATGCCTTGCAAATGGGGACAGGATATATGGTTCACTCAGACTCCCCACATCATTGTCCATGATGGGCCTGTGCAGGCATGGTGGCCAGGATTTTACTCAGGCACTTAACTGGACATCGGTGGCCTTCCACAGCATCAAATACCCCATCTCCAGAAGTCCCACCCTATATATCTCCCCCTTCCACCCACTTGCTCTCCTCTCCCCATCTCCCATCCTCCACCGTCCTCCCCCCCCTCCTCCCTCCTTCCTCCCCCCTTCCACCATTTCCCCATCCTCCCCCCACCCTTCCTCCCCTCGTCCCCTCCTTTCTCCCGTCTCCCTACTCCTTCCTCCCCTCTCCCCCCACCCCTCCTTCCTCCCCTCACCCCCTCCCCATCCTTCCTCCCCTCTCCCCCTTCCTCCCCTCTCCCCCCTCCCTCTCCCCTCCTTCCTCCCCCTCCTTTCTCCCCTCTCCCTCCTGCCCCTCCTTCTTCCTCCTTTCTTCCCACTCCCAATTTCTCCCCCCCTCCTTCCTCTCCTCTCCCCCTCCCCCTCCTTCCTCCCCTCTCCCCCCACCCCTCCTTCCTCCCCTCACCCCCTCCCCATCCTTCCTCCCCTCACCCCCTTCCTCCCCTCTCCCCCTCCCCTCTCCCTCCTGCCCCTCCTTCTTCCTCCTTTCTTCCCCCTCCCAATTTCTCCCCCCCTCCTTCCTCTCCTCTCCCCCTCCTTTCTCCCCTCTCCCCCTCCCTCCTTTCTCCCCCCTCCCCCGAATTTTCTCCCCTCTTCCCCTCCCCCTCCTTTCACCCCTCTCCCCCACCCCATCCTTCCTCCCCTCTCCCCCCCCTCCTTCTTCCTCCTTTCTCCCCCCTCCCCCCAATTTCTCCCCTCTCCCCCCTTTCTCCCCCTCCTTTCTCTCCCCCCTCCCCCTAATTTCATCCCTCTCCCCCACCCCATCCTTCCTCCCTTCTCCCCTCTCCCCCTCCTTCCGCCCCGCTCCCCCTGCATCCCCCCTTCCTCTCCTCTCCCCCCCTCCACCCCTCTCCCCCTCCAATTCCTCCCCTCTCCCCCTCCCATTCCTCAGCTCTCCCCCTCCTCTCCTCTCCCCCCTCCACCCTTCCCATTCCCTCCCCTCTCCCATTCCCCCCCTCTCCCCTCCCCATTCCCCCCCTCTCCCCCTCCCATCCCCGTCCCACTTCTCCCCTCTCCCCCTCCCATTCCTCCCATCTCCCTCTCCCATTCCTCCCCTCTCCCTCTCCCTCTCCATTCCTCCCCTCTCCCCCTCCCATTCCTCCACCCTCCCCCTCCCATTCCTCCACCCTCCCCCTCCCATTCTTCCAAACTCCCCCTCCCATTCCTCCCCCTCTCCCTCCCATTCCTCCACCCTCCCCCTCCCATTCCTCCACCCTCCCCCTTCCATTCTTCCAAACTCCCCTCCCATTCCTCCCCTCTCTCCTCCCATTCCTCCCATCTCCCTCCCATTCCGCCCCTCTCCCAGTCCTCCCCTCTCCACCTTTTCCCCCGCCCATTCCTCCTCTCTCCCCCCTTTCCTTCTCCCATTCCTCCCCTGCCCCCCTCCCATTCCTCCACTCCCCTTCACATTCCTCCCCTCCCCCCAAACTTCCCGTCCCCCTCTCATTCCTCCCCTCCCATTCCTCTGCCCCCTCCCCTCCCCTCCCTCTGCCACCCTCCCCTCCCATTCCCCTCTGCCCCCCTCCCCTCCCATTCCTCTCTCCCACCCCCCTCCCATTCCCCTCTCCCCTCCCCCCCCATTCCTCGCTCTCCCCCCCTCCCATTCTCTCTCTCCCCCCCTCCCATTCCTCTCCCTCCCCTCCCATTCCTCTCCCTCCCCCCCTCCCATACCCCTCTCTCTCCCCCCTCCCATACCCCTCTCTCTCCCCCCCTCCCATACCCCCTCTCTCTCCCCCCCCCTCCCATTCCACTCTCTCTCACTCCCTCCCATTCCCCTATCTCTTCCCCCCCCCCTCCCATTCCCCTCTCTCTCACCCCTCCCATTCCCCTATCTCTTCCCCCCCACTCCCATTCCCCTCTCTCTTCCCCCCCCCTCCCATTCCCCTCTCTCTTCCCCCCCTCCCATTCCCCCCTCTCTCACCCCTCCCATTCCCCTCTCTCTCCACCCCCCATTCCCCTCTCTCTCCACCCCCCATTCCCCTCTCTCTCCACCCCCCATTCCCCTCTCTCTCCCCCCCTCCCATTCCCCTCTCTCTCCACCCCCCTCCCATTCCCCTCTCTCTCCACCCCCCTCCCATTCCCCTCTCTCTCCACCCCCCTCCCATTCCCCTCTCTCTCCACCCCCCTCCCATTCCCCTCTCTCTCCACCCCCCTCCCACATTCCCCTCTCTCTCCACCCCACTCCCATTCCCCTCTCTCTCCACCCCACTCCCATTCCCCTCTCTCTCCCCCCCTCCCATTCCCCTCTCTCTCCCCCCTCCCATTCCCCTCTCTCTCCCCCCCCTCCCATTCCCCTCTCTCTACCCCCTCCCATTCCCCTCTCTCTCCCCCCCTCCCATTCCCCTCTCTCTCCCCCCCTCCCATTCCTCTCTCTCTCCCCCCCTCCCATTCCTCTCTCTCTCCCCCCCTCCCATTCCTCTCTCTCTCTCTCCCCCCCCACATTCCTCTCTCTCTTCCCCCCCTCACATTCCTCTCTCTCTTCCCCCCCATCCCATTCCTCTCTCCTCCCCCATCCCATTCCTCTCTCCTCCCCCATCCCATTCCTCTCTCCTCCCCCATCCCATTCCTCTCTCTCTCCCCCTCCCCCATTCCTCTCCCTCTCCCCTCCCCCCCTTCTCCACCTCCCTCTCCCCTCCCCCCCTCTCTCCCACTCCACTCTCCGCCTCTCTCCCACTCCCCCCTCTCTCCCACTCCCCTCCCCTCCCCCCTCTCTCCACTCCCCTCCCCTCCCCCCTCTCTCCCTCTCCCCCTCTCCCCCACTCC
>NC_090384.1:56557215-56669715 GCF_036365525.1 Heterodontus francisci
TCAAGCACAGTTGAGCCTGTTCTTTTCCCCCTCAACAACCACATACACACACCCTTTCTAGCATAAGTCAGTGAATAGCAATCAGGAGCTGTTTTATTTCTTCTTTCCTTTCCTAGTCCAGCATTGTTGAGACAGATTCTAGCACCACTATAGCTGGCTGAGATTAAATGACTCAATACGAAGTGGGAATGCAGAACAGGGGCTTTCTTAGTCTGTATGGCTCACCTTGGCACTGGGCACTTAAGTTAACTATGGACTTTCAGGGAAGCTCCAGATCCTTATAGTTTTAGTTAATAAAGCTGCATCTTGTAAATTTTGATCTTGGCCAGCAACACTGCATACCTGTGGTAAAATTATAAGAGCAATGATTATTTAACACATCAAGACTTCTTGACATTTAAAGTCCTTGTGTTACTTTCTCCAAGTGAGTCAAAACATCTACAAATATAAAGTGGTTAACTTGTACACTGTTTATGGCTTGTAAGTGAAAATTATAATGAGAGCGCCATTGTAACATTATCAAGAAGGGTTTCAAAAGTGAATTAAACCAGTTATATCAGTAAGTATATTCAGTCTTGCCGTGACGATATTAGAATTAGTAAGTTTTGAGTGGTCTTTGTTTCTATTGGTTTTAAAGGCTGATATCTGCACAAGGCTGTTTTTATCTTTAAGTTTTTATTTTGAACTTTGAGATTATAATGCCTACCACAGTCAATGGGGAGTACAGTAAACTTGTGTGTTTATCTCATTGAATGGGATATTGTTACCCAGGCTTATGAAATATTGATGAACGCAGTAGAAGTAAAATTCTCTCTCTGTTAATGCAGAAGGAAGCTCATGAAATGTTTCTATTTCTGTTGATAGAACAATTGATAAACTGACAAATTGGAATTGAGAGGCGAATATTATGAGAAATTCAACACTTGGTAGTGGGTTTGTAGAAATATCAATACTCTAATCAGTTATTCTGTGAGGTTGCATTTTTTTTTGTGTAAAATAGTTTTGATATAGCCTTGAAGGAAGTAACTTTTTAAGGGTCAACATTACAATCATTGTCAAAACCCTAACACTAAGTGATGGAACATGGGTCTGTGCTTGTGCTTCTCCTCCCACTGATTTCAAATTGTCACTTATGGTAGTTAGGTGGAGTGCAGGCACCAGAATAGATGTACAGAAGTACCATAATTAAAGATTCAAGGAAGCATTCCTCCTTGTAATTTAATCCTGTTCATATTGACAAAGTGGCAATTGGCTTCTAGCAGAGTCCTCCTTGGCGAGCTGTGCAAATAGTGGGCATACATAGCCCAGTGAAGAACCAAACATTTTTACATGGACAACACTGTGCTACAGCTTAATAACTTGGCACTAATAATAAATTTTGTTTGCACTTGAATTGACAAATCATAGTGAATTCAGAAACTGTCATCTGTGAGAAACCATTCATTTGCTGAAATATACAGCAAATAGTTCCAACTTAACAAAGAGTTCAGAATATAATCAAGAGTCTTAAATTCTATTCACAGAAGATTTGGCAACATACAGGCTGAGCCATATCTACTCTGCAATTTCATCCTCCTTTTCTCGCACCCAGTTTCTCCCTCTCAGTAAGATTGAACACACCTGAATTTCTATCATCCATGAGCTGTCTCCAGTGAAATGCCCCATCACCCAAATTCAGCCCTGCTAGGTGAGATAGTGAACATGTCTGTGACTAAGTACTCAAATCTTAACAATAATACTAAACAGTTGAGCTCATTGATCAACTTTGTTCATTGGCTGGCAGTCTGAAAATTGAATCGTATTTCCAATCCTCCTGTCTAATATATAATGGAATAGTCAAAGGAAAAGTATTACAGCTGTATTTATTTGATGAATTTTAACCTAGCACCTTTGTTGAACATATTGACCTTTTTACTTCTTAGAATGTGAGAAAATCTTTCAATGTCTGTGTATTAATATGTGTCATCTTGGCTCAGTTGATCGCATATTTGCCTCTGAGTCAAATGGTTGTGGGTTTGTGACCTATATCAAGATTTCAGGTCACAATGTTGCCTGGTGCTTTAGTGCTAGTACTTGGAGAATGCTACATTGCCAGAGATGCTGAGATGTTAAATCAAGGCTCCATCTGCCTATTCTTCTAGTTCTTAAAGATCTTGTCGCATTATTAGAAGGCATTTTCGCACTGATGCTTGTTTAGGTCCAGTCATCGAATAATGCTGTCTGTGCAATGGCATACTGCCTTTTGAATGTTAAAACACTGCCCTCATCATGGCAGTAGAATTGCGTACCACATTTTCCCACATCTATCGTTTTCCCGATAGGATAGTGGAGCTATTTCTACTAATATAAATTGGGGAAGCTGGTAAGGAGATGCCCCTCATTTGCACTATTAAAAGAAAAAAATAGGGAGCTACAGACCAGTTAGCCTTGCATCACTAGTGGGGAAAATGCTAGAGTCTATTATAAAGGATGTGATAACAGAATACCTGGAAAGCATAAACGGGATTGGGCAAAGTCAGCATGGGTTTACGAAAGGGAAATCATGCGTAACAAATCTACTGGAGTTTTTTTGAGGATGTAACTGGGAGAATAGATAAGGGAGAACCAGTGGATGTGGTGTATTTGTATTTTCAGAAAGCTTTTGATAAGGTCCCATATAAGGGGTTAGTGTGCAAAATTAAAGCATATAGGATTGGGGGTAATATACTGGCATGGATTGAGAATTGATTGACAGACTGGAAACAGAGAGTAGGAATAAACGGGTCCTTTTCCGGGTGGCAGGCAGTGACTAGTGGGGTACCGCAGGGATCAGTGCTTGGGCCCCAGCTATTCACAATATATATTAATGACTTGGGTGAGGGAACTAAATGTAACATTTCCAAGTTTGCAGATGACACAAAGCTGGGGGGGGAATGTTTTCTGTGAGGAGGATGCAAAAAGGCTCCAATGTGATTTGAACAAGTTGGGTGAGTGGGCAAATGCATGGCAGATGCAGTGTAACGTGGATAAATGTGAGGTTATCCACTTTGGTTGTAAATATAGAAAGGTAGATTATTATTTGAATGGTGATAGATTGGGAAAGGGGGGGTGCAACGAGACCTGGGTGACCTTGTACACCTGAAAGCAAGCATTCGGGTGGAGCAAGTAGTTCGGAAGGCGAATGGTATGTTGACCTTCATTGCAAGAGGATTTGAGTACAGGAGCAAGGATATCTTACTGCAGTCATACAGGGCTTTGGTGAGACTACATCTGGCGTATTGTGTGCAGTTTTGGTCTCCTTATCTGAGGAAGGATCTCCTTGCCATGGAGGGAGTACAAAGAAGATGTACTAGGCTGATTCCTGGGATGGCAGGATTGACGTATGAGGAGAGATTGGGTTGACTAGGCCTATATTCACTAGAGTTTAGGAGAATGAGGGGATCTCATATAAACCTATAAAATTCTAACAGGACTAGAAAGGCTAGATGTAGAAAGGAAGTTCCCTGTGGCTGGGGAGACCAGAACCAGGGGTCACAGTCGCAGGATACGGGGTATGCCATTTAGAGTCATAGAGTTATACAGCACTGAAATTGGCCCTTCGGCCCATTGTGTTTGTGCTGTCCATCAAGCCCATAGCTATTCTAATCCCATTTTCCAGCACGTGGCTCGTAGCCTTGTATGCTATGGTGTTTCAAGTGCTCATCTAAATACTTCTTAAATGTTGTGAGGGTTCCTGCCTCTACCACCCCTTCAGGCAGTGCATTCCAGATTCCAACCACCCTCTGGGTGAAAATCTGTTTTTCCTCAAATCCCCTCTAAACCTCCTGACCCTTACCTTAAATCTATACCCCCTTGTTATTAATCCCTCCGGTTAGGGAAAAAATTTCTTCCTCTCTGTCCTATCAATGCCCCTCATAATTTTGTATACCTCAATCATGTAACCCCCTCTGCCTTCTCTGCTCTAAGGAAAACAACCCTAGCCATTTCAGTCTCTCTTCATAGCTGAAATGCTCCAGTCCAGGCAACATCCTGGTGAATCTCCTCTGCACCCTCTCCAGTGCAATCACATCTTTCCTATAGTGTGGTGCCCAGAATTGTACACAGTACTCCAGCTGTAGCCTAACTAGCGTTTTATACAGCCCCATCATAACCTCCCTGCTCTTATATTCTGCGCCTCGGTTAATAAAGGCAAGTATCCCATAGGCCTTCCTAAACACCTTATCTACCTGTGCTGCTGTCTTCAGTGATCTATGGACAAGTACACCAAGGTCCCTCTGACCCGCCGTATTTCCTAGGGTCCTACCATCCATTGTATGTTCCCTTGCTTTGTTAGTCCTCCCAAAATGCATCACCTCACACTTCTCGGGATTAAATTCATTTGCCACTGCTCTGCCCATCTTACCAGCCCATCTATATCGTCCTATAGATTCGTGATGAGAAATTTCTTCAGAGGGTGATGAACCTGTGGAATTCTCTACTGCAGAAAGCAGTGGAGGCCAAGTCATTTAATATATTCAAGGAGGAGATAAATATATTAATGCCAAAGGGATATGGGAAAAAGTGGGAACAGGGTACTGAACTAGATAATCAGCCATTATCTTTTTTGAATGGTGGAGCAGGCCCGATGGGCCGAATGGCCTAATCATGCTCCTATTTTCTATGCTTCTATCAGGGAGTTCTCATGGTGTCCTGGCCAACATTCCTGCCTTAACGAAAAACAATTAATTGGTCATTCATTTTGATGCTGGCAAAGAATATCTACTGTGTTCATGTGCATAACAGCAGTCTGTACATTTCAAATGAATTCACTGCCTGAAGCACTTTGAGATGTTTTGATGTGATGATTATATACTGCCATTATTATTTACCATGTCCTTCAGCAGCAAGTGAATACAAATGTGCATTCTTAGAAAATTTTAGGAATATTTGCATTTTCTGTTACTTCTTAAATATTCAGAAAATTGAACCTATTCACTTCCAATCAATGGATTTCAAATTCCACAAAATGATTTGAATTGTTTTGGGTGGATAAAACAGTGACATGACATGAGAGTTCCTATGATGGGATGGTAGAACACTACTTCATCTGGGTCATTCTCTCTACTGTTCTATTGTGATGAAGCACAAAGTGAAGGCTCAGCACCACATGAGGTAGGGTGCTTAACTCAAGCTGAAAAACAAAAGGGTTTCATTTATATAGTGCCTTTCATGACCTTAGAACATCTTTAATTCCTTTTCATATAATAACATTCAAAAGCTTCCCCAATAGTTCAGTTGAAAAGAAAGTGCTTGCATTTTCTGGTTAGGAAGGTGTCTGATTTGAATTATGTTCTCTGTTGAAGCAGCTGAATTCAGTTGGGAAGTGCTCGAAAGTCTATGGTCCTGTCATATCCTGGATTTGGGGCGGGGGAATTAGCTGCTGTTCCTATGTCTGATATGCTATTTAATACAATAACTAAAGCAGCCTCCATATGAAAACTAATTTTTTTCCAAACAAATCAATTTTCTTTTAAGCTGTCGGAGAATTCCTGCCCTTACTATCCATGACTTGTAATAGGGAATGAAGATGCATGAACATTGATGGAAAGCAATGTTGCACACATGGTGAAATAGCACGCATTCACTTGCACATGAAGAAAAATAGTCACCAAAGCAGGAGAGGGTTGCTGCGACTTGTTGAATTGTACTGCAGGAGGAGTCAGCAGCTTGAGATAAAACACAAGTTGGGTCCTCATTTCTACTTGGAATTCACAAAAGCATGTTGGTAGAATATATGGGTATATGATATGTGGCTAATTTCTGTATTGTAAAGTGTTGATGTAGATTATGTTTGGTGTGCTTAGATCTGCAGTGGGTAGAATTCCATTGTGTAGACCTGTCTGTTAATTGGAGGCATGATGAATGGTGATTTGTAACCTCCTGGGGCACTTGCAGGAAATCTTTTTATTGAGATTTTAATAGAACTGAGGTGATGCTGTGTACGTTTATCTTGTGAAATTATGTGCACATCTCTTGCAAAAAAAATTCTAATTTATCTATGCGTCCTCCGCCTAACAATACATCACAAACATTGTCACCATCAGCTTTCTAATGGATTTCTCATTGAAGACTTTCTTCCTCTCCAAATTTCACTCCTTCTCATGTCAGTTGTGGATTGAATACTTCACCCAACTAGTCATTTGCTGAGATTTTTGATGAAGGGTTTTAGAAAAGGAGAGAGAGGTGGCGAGGCAAAGATGTTTAGGGACAAAATTTCAGAGCTTAGGCACTAAATGACTGAAAGCACAGTTGCCAATGGTGAGGCAAAAGGAGTAGGGGCTCATAGTCTGCAATTGGAGGAATTTAGAGACCTCGGAGAGTTGTAGGGCTGGAGAAGGTTATAGAGTGGGGAGGGATGAGGCCATGAAGGGATTTGAACATGAGGATGAGAAATAAATTTGAAGTGTTGGTCCGGGAGCAAACGTAGGTCAACAAGCTGTTAGGACCAAGGTGGGAGGAATGCACTGTTAATTCAGTCCCACTTCTCCACAGGACACAACATATTTTTAAAATATTTCCCACTTACTGAAACAGTCAATCAGATACACTATTTTTCCGAGAATAGATCACACTAGCCAGGTTTCTTTACTGAACAAGAAAATTAACAGTTTAGTATAGAGCCATAGAGTTATACAGCACAAAAACAGGCCCTTTGGCCCATCGTGTCTGTGCCAGCCATCAAGCACCTAACTATTCTAATCCCATTTTCCAGCACTTGGCCTGTAGCTTTGTATGCTATGGTGTTTCAAGTGCTCATCTAAATACTTCTCAAATGTTGTGAGGGTACATGCCTCTACCACCTCTTCAGGCAGTGCATTCCAGATTCCAACCACCCTCTGGGTGAAAAGATTTTTCCTCAAATCCCCTCTAAACCTCCTGCCCCTTACCTTAAATCTATGTCCCCTGGTTATTGACCCCTCAGCTAAGGGAAAAAGTTTCTTCCTATCTAACCTATCAATGCCCCTCATAATTTTGTATACCTCAATCATGTTCCCCTCAGCCTTCTCTGCTCTAAGGAAAACAACCCTAGTCTATCCAGTCTCTCTTCATAGCTGAAATGCTGCAGCCCATGCAACATCCTGATAAATCTCCTCTGCACCCTCTCCACTGCAGTCACATCCTTCCTATAGTGTGGCCACCAGAACTGTACACAGTACTCCAGCTGTGGCCTAACTAGCCATTTTATACAGCTCTATCGTAGCCTCCCTGCTCTTATATTCTATGCCTCGGCTAATAAAGGCAGGTATCCCATATGCCTTCCTAACCACCTTATCTACCTTTTACTGCTGCCTTCAGTGATCTACGGACAAGTACACCAAGGTCCCGCTGATACTCTGTATTTCCTAGGGTCCTACCATCCATTGTATAATCCCTTGCTTTGTTAGTCCTGCCAAAATGCATTACCTTACACTTCTCAGGATTAAATTCCATTTGCCACTGCTCCGCCCATCTTACCAGCCCATCTATATCGTCCTGTAGTATAAAACAAGTCTTAACTAGTAATGAAGTAAAACAATATCACATACATCAAACTTTTAAAAATGTAACATTAAATTTTTAAAAGTCCCCTTTCTCCCATAACCAAATTTTAAAGCCCCTTTTTATCTTAGTCCCTTCACACACTCTCTCGCACGGACACACACACATACACCGGTTAAGCGAAAGCTAATAAAAAGGTATTTTTGGATCAGAGCTCTCTCACAGACAAAAAAAACAACACCTGGGCAGATCACTTGTGGACCCCTGAAGCAACCAGCCGATGAGACACACTGCAGCAAAACTGGCATATGGTTCATCCTTTGAGTACACATAGACTGGATCTTTAGAACAGTCGTCTTCAGGTGGCTTTGAGAATTATTTTTAGCAGGCTTTCTTCAAATACAGGAAACCAGATGAATTGACACAATGGACTTCTCAGAGTATTTTAGGAAATCGCTGGAAAGTGAGCTGGGTTGTAGTCTTCTGTTCTTCCTTGGAATTCTCTCCTTCAGCAGACTTGACTTTTTAAACGTTCAGTAAGAATCTGATCCTTTCTTCCAGAATCACTTTCATAACAAAGCACAGAGATAATGGGTGCACAGGACTAATGCAGATTATGATGCAGGCAGCTGAGTTTTAGATGAGCTCAAGTTTATGGCCAGGAAAACATTGTAATAGACGAGTATGGAAATGCTAAAAGCAGAATTGAGAGTTTTGGCTGCAGATGGGCTAAGGCAGGGTTAGAGGATAGGTGATGTTACAGGTGGAACTGGACTGTCTTTGTGATGGAGCAGTAATGGGGTCAGAAGCGGAGTTTGGAGTTGAGTAGGATACTGAAGTTGCTTGCAGTTGACTTCAACCTGAAACAGTAGCCAGGGAGGGGGATGGAATTGGTCAGGCTACTGAGTTTATGGAGGCACTGAAGATGATGGCTTTGATTTTCCCAGTGTTTAACTGGAGGGAATTGTGGCTCATCCAGGGCTGCATGTTGGACAAGTGGGTTGATAACACAGGCAGTGGCTGCTTCGAGAGTGGTGGCAGTGAGGTAGAGCTGGGTGCCCTCAGCATATCAATAAGGATAGACAATAGGGTAATTCCAGAAATAATAATACGGAGGTGGGAAGAGAAGCCATTGCTGGAGAGGTTCTGGCTATGATTGGCTAGATATGAATGAACTGAGCAAAGGCAGTCTTACATAGCTGGATAATATTGGAGGTGGATCATGTCGTGACCCTATCAAAGACTGCAGAGAGATCCAGAAGATGATGGATAATGTACCACGGTCACAGTTGCAGAGAATGTCATTTGTGACTTTGATTAGAGCTCTTTTAGTGCTGTAGCAGGGATGGAAACCTGATTGGAGTGATTCAAACATGGAGTTGCAGGACTAAATATGAAGAATACAAAAGAAATCATCACTGAGCTTTCCGACTGTGTTAAAAACCATATATTCAATTAAAATTATATCCTTGTACATTATTTTCGCTTTCTCACCTGTGTTCTGCCTTCTTTCCCCTGCCTCCTCCCGTAAGAGCTTTGACTCCTCACTAGGTTACTAATCATCAAATGCGCGTTGCTTTATTTTCCCCCAAAATTCCACTGAGTACTTACTCAAGTGGCTATTGACCATTTTTCATCTGTATGCTACAGGTGAATGTTGCCAGATTATTCAAACATAGATGGACGTCATTTCATGAACAAGCCTCACCACTACATTCCAGTAATGGAATATGTATGGATATTTAAAAATAATGTGTGAATACATGAATATAGTAGTTTGCCAGGGCACAGCTCTTGCTCTTTTCCCATCAGATTGACAGATAAGGCTTACTATATACCCCACAGTAAGTCTACAGATTTCTTTCTTCAGTATGCAGTTTGCTTTCATTATACTTCAGTGGACAGATTGTCAGCAGATGACTTTAGTCTTAGTGAAAGCTTCGTCAGGTCTGACAAAAGGTGAAAGTTAATTTAAAATCTAAGCCTTTCACTGATCCCATATGCTCAGTAAAAAGCTCTGAGTGCACCATTCACCTTTTGTCTCCTATGAAATATTGTAAAATTATCTTGTTACTTATAATTGAGCTGTATGATAGTTAATGTCAGTCACCTGATGTGCTGCAAATTTTATTTTTAAGCCATGCTGTTGCAATTCTATTTAAACTGGTGCTGGAGTGATTTTTAATTTGAAAACTCCATCATTTCCCAGGGTATTCTGTGTTCCTCCTTTTTTGTAGCCCTAGGCTCGTGTGTAGATTACTACAGAACAAAGATGCTTAGAATTTATGTGACAGGATGGGAAGTATAATCACTTGCCTGAAATAGCTATTTTTCTATCCACAATAAATTTTTCATTAGTATATTGATCTTTTATCCTTCAAATATATTAATGTGCTGCCCTCTAGTCATCAGGAGCAGTTGAAATTGGGAAATGAGGACCAAAATGTTAACCTAAGACTTTGTCATGAAGCATGGACTATTGCTCAGCTCCTTGCTCTTCTCCAAAAATGCAGCATTGGTATAGAAATTATAAGCCAATCAACATCTTCAAAAAAAGGAATTTTCATTTATTGTGCATATCTGACTACTCAAAACCAAGTCCAACAAGAAATATATTTTTTGAAATTTTCTTCCACCCTTTACCAAGTCAAAATGTCTAAGTCTTTCACACAATGAATGACTTTCAACTATAATGACTTGTTTTGTAGGCAAATAGAACAGTCATTCTGGGTCCACAATGTCCTAAAAACTTATGAATGGCCTCTTTTTTGCGTCTTTATTTTCTGATGGTAAGATGAAGGACAGATGTTTGCTGGGATACTCTTTTGAATAGTATTGGGATCATGTAACTGCTACTTTTGAAAGGGCAGATGGGACTTCAGCTTCATTTAACTGAAGGACAGCACCTCCAAGAGTGCAGCACTCTCTTCGTGCTGCACACAAGAACAGAGAAAGCACTTCACAAGTAGTTGGTTGTAAAGGATATGCTAAATGCACGTTCTTTACTGAAATGTTGGCATGGAAGAAACATTTAGTATAGGGTTCAAACATATTTTGATCTAGAGGTGGGAGTGCTATTAATTTAGCCAAACTGATGGTGACCATATGCAATTTCTGTAAAATCTCTATTGATGGAAGCAGTTACTATAATTCTGGTTCTATCTAGATATGTTAGTGCTTTTATGGGCCTGAATATAAGTTGTAAGGGAATGCTTTTTCTTCTCTCTTGAGTCTTGTCCAATTTTTTTAGACTGTTGGATACATTGCTTAAAAATTATGTTAGATTGCTTCTCTTTCAGAGAGCTGCTTCCATGTCATGTTGACCAGATAGTTTCAAGTACTCAACTAATTTTAAGAACTCTTATCTGCACATTCACACAATTGAGTGCAGATTTTAAAAAATGAACAAGGACTAGAATTTTATAATAAACCACAACAGCAGATTTCAGTACAAGCCCACTCTTAACAGCACCTCCTCTTGCAATAGCAAAAATACTATTCTCCTAGCCCTCGTCTTGGGGTGCTGAGGCCAGTTTCTGAGATTAGGTAACTCAGCACTGACTGGGAATCGATCCTGCAGTCAAACTTTTCTGTAAATAGATTTTTACAATAGTCCTTTTAAGTCAAATTCCATGATCAATGCATCGTGAGCTACCTCCTGTTTATGTTTTTCAATTTCTGTGGTTTCTGGGCAATGGTAGCAGACTTGCAGACTCCGATTTAGCTTTGTTTACAGGTCTACAACCAACCAGTTGAAAAGGGAATTCATGCCATTGATATCGGTCTCTTGGAATCTGCTTTGAAAGAAGATTACAATACAAGCCCAGTACCACACTAAGCCACTTGCTACCCATTGAATTGTTTTAAAATATCTTGGTCTGTTACATCACACTTCCATAGGAAAAACAGTCAATGTAATTAAACATTTTATTTATACTCTTACTCGAGAACACACTCCAAAAATTAATTTAGGTGCTCATTTCCTTCCGTTAATGAAATTACTAGACTCTTATGCTCACCACCATTTTATAAGGGCTTTTTTGGCAACTAGATTCCAAGTCTATCAAATATTTTATATCAACATTGTGCTCATACAGAATACTTGCACAAGGATTACTGTTCCATTTATAAAGATAACTGTTAATTGTGCATCCATACTTTCACAAGTATTTACTTGTCAATGGTACTTAATTCTATTCGGTGAAAAGCTGATGCACCACAATAACTTTTCACTTGAGAGGAATTCATTGAGTTTCCAGTCCATGATTTGTGAAATATACTGATTGAAAAGGAAGGTGGTCCAGTGTAAGGTGGGTTAATGTTATCACTGCTCTCAATATGGTGGGATTGTTTAACAGAAAGAAAAGTCATAAATAGGACTCATGTACTTGGGGTCTAAACATAAAGGACAGGAGTTTCATAGAAAAAAATAGGAGCAGGAGTAGGCCATTTGGCTCTTTGAGGTTGCACCGCCATTCAATACGCTCATGACTGATCATCCAGACTCAGTACCCTGTTCCCGCTTTCTCCCCATATCCCTTGATCCCATTAGCCCTAAGAACTGTATCTAACTCTTTCTTGAATATATTTAATGATTTGGCCTCAACTGCTTTCTGTGGTCGAGAATTCCACAGGTTTACCACTCTCTGAGTGAAGAAATCCCTCCTCATCTCAGTCCTAAATGGCTTACCCCTTATTCTTAGACTGTGATCCCTGGTCCTGGACTCCCCCGCCATCGGAAACATCCTTCCTGCATCCAGTCTGTGTAGTCCTGTTAGAATTTTGTAGGTTTCTATGAGATCCCCTCTCATTCTTCTAAACTCCAGCGACTACAAGCCTAATCGACCCAATCTCTCCTCATATGTCAGTCCTACCATCCCAGGAATCAGCCTGGTGAACCTTTGCTGCACTCCCTCCATAGCAAGAACATCCTTCCTCAGATAAGGAGACCAGAACTGCGCACAATACTCCAGATGTAGTCTCACCAAGGCCTTGTATAATTGTAGCAAGACATCCTTGCTCCTGTGCGCAAATCCTTTCGCTATGAAGGCCAACATATCATTTGACTTCTTAACTGCCTGCTGCACCTGCATGCTTACTTTCAGCGACTGGTGCACAAAGATAACCAGGTTTCAGGTTGTGCTTTTCTTTTCAGTGCAATTACCTGAAATCTACTGAACTAGCACAAAATTTTGAGATATTCCAAGTGCAAATTGAGTTTCCGCTATCTTTTGCATTAGTTTCAAAATAAAAGGTACTAAAAGCTGGTCCCACCCACAGAATGAGCCAGAACCCTAGATCGAATTAGAACCATAGAAAAATTATGGCACAGAAGGAGGCCATTCAGCCCGTCATGTCTGCACCAGCCGAAAAACCTAGCTGCCCAATCTAATCCCACTTTCCGGCACCTGGTCCATAGCCTTGCCAGCTACAGCACTTCAGGTGCATGTCCAGGTACCTCTTAAAAGAATTGAGGGTTTCTGCCTCCACCACCATTCCTGGCAGTGAATTCCAGACACCCACCACCCTCTGGGTGAAAAAGTTTTTCCTCATGTCCCCTCTAATCCTTCTATCAATAACGCCACTGGAAACAGCTTTCCATTCACTAAAACATCCATCAACTACTACCCATTGTTTCCTGGCCCTGAGCTAATTCTGGATCCAGCCCGCCACATTCCCCTGTATCTCATGAGCTTTCATTTTACTGACCAGTCTGCCATGTGGGACCTTGTCAAATGCCTTACTAAAATCCATGTAAACCACATCCACTACACTTCCCTCATCAATCCTTCTTGTTACTTCCTCAAAAAACTCAATTAAGTTAGTAAGACATGACCTTCCCTTAACAAATCCATGCTGACTATCCCTGATTAATCAGTGCTTTTCTAAGTGGCAATTTATCCTGTCCCTCAGAATCTATTCTAACATTTTACCCACCACTGAGGTCAGACTGATTAGGCCAAATAACTATAGGCCATCCCTCGCATCATTTTTAAACAATGGTACAATGTTGGCAGACCTCCAGTCGTCTGGTACCTCTCCTGTATCTAATGAGGATTTGAAGATGATCCTCAGCGCACTGGCTATTTCCTCCCTGGCTTCCTTTAACAACCTGGGATGCAATCCATCTGGCCCTGGTGATTTATCCACTTTCAAGGATGCTTTAATATATCTAATATTTCACACTCCTCCTCTTTAACTACAATGTAAATATCAACCCTCTCCTTTGTGAAGACAGAGACAAAAAACTCATTAAGAACCCTGCCCACATCTTCTGCATCCACGCATAAGTTCCCTTGTACATTTCCTTAGTTATCCTCTTGCTCTTAACTGATAAAACATCTTTGGGTTTTCCTTGATTTTACCCGCCAATGTATTTTTATGTCCTCTCTTTGTCAAGCCTCCTTTGCAATGGATTGTACTTCACCAAATGCAACATCTTGTGCACTGCAGATTTCCAAGTGACCAGTGTTGTGTTTTGATAAAGTTATTTCCTTCTCCTGCACTGAAGATTCTGTGTTGCTTCCTGTGCTCAAAAAGCTTGCTGAAGCTTGATATCATGAGTCACACTTCAAGACCGGCCATTTTAATGCATTAGTGGAAGATACCAGCAACTGAGAGACATTTTCCAGGATAAGGTATTGCCATCATGAAAGAAAGGAGAAAAATTGAGGGAATAGACAGAAAGTAGAACTTAAATTTAGCCTAAGACAAAAGCAAAACACAGGTGCTGGAAATGAAATAAAAACAGAAAATGCTGGTACTACTCAGCAGGTCTGGCAGCATCTATGGAGAGAGAAACAAAGTCAATGCTATGATGAAAGGCCACAGACCTGAAACATGAACTCTGTTTCTCTCTCCCCCTGCTGAGTATTTCCAGTTTTTTCTTTTATTACTTAAAATTATCCTGCTGGATATTGATAATTTTAAGTACATCAATGCTTCTGTTAAAATAGTGGACTGAGCAATTTCATGGCAAAACATTTTAAGTATTTGCACACATGTATTCCATTGTGTAGAATTTCAGAACCTTTGTGTGATATTAAAATGCTTTTGGTTGACTTGTTGAAGCAATGCACATGATGCTTTCAACTTCAGTGTGCAATTTATGTTACTGTAATGGACTTTATGTAATGGTGAGAGTACATCTCTTGTGTTTTGAGTGACTTGTGCATTTGACTGGCTTCCTCCGGCCTTTCTGAAATCTTGGTGATGATCGTAGAGTTTAACGGGTCTGTGATTTAAAGGGATATAAACACAGGAAGCTATTGAAATCTAAAATAAATGGTATTTTTTAGTACCCAGCCTTGTAGCCACAGGATCAGTGTGACAAATGATGATTAGCTTTTGTAAATTTGAATTGCTTGTTTATTTTGCAATGTGATCTGAGTGATTGGGGCATTTGACAGAGCATACAGAAAACAAGAACAGGAGAGCAAAAGTTAACTGAAAAGAAGAAAACCCTGGAGAGCTAGCAGCATCAACAAATAAAGAGGAAAGGTCTTTCATTTAGACATGATACATAAACCACATTTGATACTGAGCCAGACAAGGGGAAATTAGAGCAGTTGACCAAATGCTTGGCCAAAGAGTTTGGTGCTCCTTAAAACCTAAGGAGGAAAGACTGGCAGAGGTTTAGGGAGGGAGTTCCAAGGCTTGAGTCCTTGGTAGCTGAAGGTATGCGCAAGAGGACAGTATTGGAGGAACGCAGATATCTGAAGGTTGTAGGGCTGGATGACATCACAAAGATGGGGACAGGCAAGGCCATGGAAGGATTTGAAAACCAGGCTGAGAAGTTTAAATTTGAGGCATTGCTCAACCAGGAGCCAATGTACATCAGTGAGCAAAGGGGGATAGGTGAACGGGACTTGGTTTGAATAAGGATGTGGGCAACATGGGTTTGGATGAGCTTAAGTTTTTGTGGAGGGTGGAAGGTGAGAGTCTAGCAAGAAATGTGATGGAATAGTCAAGACTAGAGTTTTCAAAGGTATAGATGAGGGTTTCGGCAGTAGATGAGCTGACATGGGGTAGAGTCAGGTGATGTTACAGAGGTGGAAATAGGTGAGTTTTTTAATTCATTCATTGGATATGGGTGTTGCTGGCTAGGTCAGCATTTATTGCCTTTCCCTAATTGCCCTTGAGAAGGTGGTGGTGAGCTGCCTTCTTGAACTGCTACAGCCCATGTGGGGTAGGTACACCTACAGTGCTGTTAGGTAGGGAGTTCCAGGATTTTGATCCAGTGGCAGTGAAGGAACGGCAATATAGTTCCAAGTCAGGATTGTGTGTGGCTTGGAGGGGAACTTGCAGGTGGTGGTGTTCCCATGTATCTGCTCCACTTGTCCTTCTAGTTGGTAGAGGTCACGAGTTTGGAAGGTGCTGTCTAAGAAGCCTTGGTGCGTTGCTGTGGTGCATCTTGTAGATGGTACACACAGCTGCCACTGTGCATTGGTGGTGGAAGGAGTGAATGTTTGTAAATGGGGTGCCAATCAAGCGGGCTGCTTTGTCCTGGATGGTGTCGAGCTTCTTGAGTGTTGTTGGAGCTGCACCCATCCAGGCAAGTGGAGAGTATTCCATCACACTACTGATCTGTGCCTTGTAGATGAACAGGCTTTGGGAAGTTAGGAGGTGAGTTACTCACCGCAGGATTCCTAGCATCTGACCTGCTCTTGCAGCCATGGTATTTATAAGGCTACTCCAGTTCAATTTCTGGTCAATGGTAGCCCCCAGGATGTGGATAATGGGGGATTCAGCGATGGTAATGCCATTGAATGTTCAAGGGAGATGGTTAGATTCTCTTTTGTTGGAGATGGTCATTGCCTGGCACTTGTGTGGCATGAATGTTACTTGCTACTTATTAGCCCAAGCTTTGATATTGTCCAGGTCTTGCTGCATTTCTACACTGACTGCTTCAGTATCTGAAGAGTTGCGAATGGTGTTGAACATTGTGCAATCATCAGCGAACATTCCCACTTCTGACCTTTTAGATTGAAGAAATGTCATTGATGAAGCAGCTGAAGATGGAGGGATGGAGAGAGGTGGTAGTGAGGTAGAGCTGGATGTCTTCAGCATACATGTGGAAACTGATGCTATGTTTTCGGATGATGTCACCGAGGGGCAACATGTAGATGAAAAATAGGAAGGCACAAGGTTATATCCATGGGGGGAATGGGAGGAGAAATCATTGCAGGTAATTCTCTGGCTATGACTGGTTGAATAAGAATGGAAGCAGGCAAGGGTAGTCCCATGTAACTGGGTGATAGCGAGGTGTTGGAGGAGGATAGTATGGTCAACCATGTCAAAGGCTGCAGGCAGGTTGAGAAGGACGAGGAAGAATAGTTTACCATGGTCACAGCCTCATAGGATGTCCCGGTGAGATGAAGTAAATAGTGGAGGCTTGTGTGGAGCATGAACACAGCCATAGATGAGCTGGGCTGAATGGTGTGTTTCTGTACAGTACATTCTATAAGAATTCCTGTTCCTTGAATGTTGAAGAAAGGTAGCTGCCAGCTTGCATAATATTGTCTTTTGCTTTGTGTTACTGATTTTCAGTATAAAACCTCACTCTTTAGCCTGATCAGTCTGTTTGATTTTTAAATGGAAGACTTAAGTTTATTCATTCTGTCTGCAAAGCTTTATATATTTTAGTAATTTTGTTCAGATCGCTGCATATTTTTACCTATAAATATCTAGGGAACATGAAAATAATTTTAAGGAAAAAAAAAACTTGCATTTATGTGGTGCATTCCACATCCTCTGGACATCTTAAATCATTTCACAGACAATGAATTGCTTTTGAAGTGTAATCGCTTTGTTTTGTGGGCAAACAGCACAATCTTACCAGCAGCAATGAGAACATATACTACTAGCTAGTCTGTTTAAGGCAAATTAATTAATTAAGTTCTTGAATTGCTGATAAATGTCTATTATCTGTTTATTTTTGCATGCGACAAATTGAATATAATTATTTCCATGGCAAATAAAAGCTCGTCGATTCTTGCACTGTCGAGGAATGAAGATGGTGAATGCTAAAGCAGAGTGCAAAATATCTGTTAGAACTGGCTGAAACTTGTACTGGAAAGTCAAAGCGCCTAATCCCCCGCGTAGCACAAGATTAAATTGAAACTGATTTTGTATTCGTACCTTGCATTTTCCTTCCACTTATGTCATCATTTCAAAAGCATTTTCAAAAGTGTCGCTTTTCAGCCATGTTCTTTAGAAATGTAAAATAAATGTACTTCAGATTCTTCTACAGGTGACTATTTTTAGAAGACTTTTTGAAGATGGCAATTTTTGTAATCCTCAGCTTTTAATTGCAGTTTAAAACCTATCTAGCCATCTTCTCAACCATCTAATAATTATTGCAGGTCTGTTGCAGTTCTTTATTCTGATTAGTTTTATGTGTAGACAAATCTTAGTGCACCAAAAATAAACTGAGATACAACCACCATTACATTTCTCAACCTGACGAACGCTCAGCTCTAATTTCATGCACTGGCCAATAACAAGAGCAAAATACTTTTCTGTACATTTAGATTCAGCATGTTCTGGCTGGAGATGTTGTCATGCTGTGAATAAACAGTGCTGTGTTTTTTTTCCCCACTGGCGGATCAGTTTGTGTTGATGGACTCTCTGGCATCAATGTTTCTTTCTTTTGGTTCTGCTTTGGTAGATCACCTATTTCTGCTATTGGGCTTTTCAGAGCTGAACATTTCTTCTCCATTACTGTAGCTCATTTGTGTCTCTGCTATGGGTTGGAAGGTGGGTTGCTGTCAGGCATTGATGAGTTGACATTATGAAACAGCTTGTTTCTGGGCTGGGAATAACACAGTGGAAGATATGTACATCTGACTGTACCCTCAGCGCAGTGGATGAATACATCACTTGCTCTGCTACTGAGCCACACGAGAACTTATGAGTTTCTGGTTTGATTCCTGTTTGTACTGAGTTAATCACACAATTGCCTTCATCTCTGCAATAGAGAGGGGGATAAAGATCAGTTAGGGTTCTCACTCATAGGTGTTTAATTTCTTGTGAGCTATTTTCAGTGTACTGGTTGACAATTTCACACTGATTTCCCATTGTTAAATTTAACATATTTGTTCGATTTATTTTGAATTTGTTAATGACTGCACTAAAGTAGTACAGAGAGGAACATGTTTACCAGTCTGCGGGGGGAAAAATGAAGGCCTTGATGGCTATTCAATGGCTCCTGCTGGAATCTGTGTTTGAACATAGGCAAAAAGGGGATTGGACTTGAATTTGATGCCCTCCATTGACAGCTGCTGATGCCTCTGGGCTTGGTGGGAGGAGGGGTTCAAACTTAAAAGCTACAGTCTCTTTTTAAAAAAAAAAGTTCTACAACTCCATGTTTGTAGTACTGATTGCAGTCTATATTAATATTAAAAGAAACTAATGCTGATGCTTCAGTAAGGTAAATATGTCAACAGCAAAATGTAATTTATCAAATTGTGCCACCAAGAGTTCTTTTCCTGAACACTGCTGTATTCACATTGTCTTTTCAATCTAGGTTCTTTCTCCAACCCTATAAAACCTGAGTACAAATGTCCATGTTCTTCAGAAGGTTTATCTTGCCTAAATATCTGTAAATATGTGATAAAATTAAAAATTCTTGACAGTTGTGCAAAGCATGAGGATATTTTCTGATGCTGGCAATGAAGTGATGGGTTTGAAGCACTGTGAGCTCTGTACTTGGAGAAATTGAGGATGAGTGAACATGATAAGTAATAGTGTGGATCATCAGCCCTTAAAGCCAGAATTAAAGGGATGCAACTGTTTAAAGAAAAGTACCCACATGTGGGGACAAAATTACTTTTTGGTCTTTACAAAAAAATGGTTAGCAATGGATGTTGAGTCAGGAAACTGAGTGTGTGGGCAAGTGATGAAGTGGTGCTGTTTTCAGTCATCTGAATGGCTGGCAAAGTGAAGGTGCTGCTGCATGTTGTGTTTGAGGAAGGAGTGAACTCCTTTGCCATCTAGGGTACCATCCCTAGAGGACGGCAATACTGTTTGCCTGGCAAGTAGTAGCCAGGGTCAACTATTTGTAGACCATGCAACGGACCTGTGGGCAAAAGGAAGATGATGGCACGCCTTGAAGTGACATAAGGTAAGCCAACAGCATCATCTATCCGGTAGGTTTGCAGTTTATGCATACCACATAGTGTTGCTTGTTAACTTGCTTTGCATTTGCTACTGGCCCCTGCCAAATCTTCAAACAACCTTCTAGCTCTTTTGTATTTTACCATTCAAACTCTGGAGCCTCAATGTTGAATCGAACAGAGGAGACGGGTTTTTTTGAGGATGTGGTCTCCATGGGTCGGGTTGAGATTGCTTCATCTTGGTTTGCTGGAGACCCATGACAGCTGCTAATCTGTGTGTTTTTTTTTAAATGAAGCTTTTTCATCTATTATTATACAATGGTCCGAAAAGAAAATTCATAGTATTTTTAGATTCTGCCTTTAAAATGACGTATTGATAGCAATGCTTTTATATCGTAGCGTGTATGGAGAGAATGGGAAGGGGAGCTGAATGTGTGAGATATATGTATTATATTTTATATTATATTTCTCATTGTATATATTTTCTAAATATGCTGTGTGCACGTCTGTATGTACATTCACGCAACTGTTCATATACACTGCGTTAAATACTTGTGTGTATGTGTAATGAGAAAAGCAAATAATCACTCTAACCCAACAGTCAGTTCAGCTGAAGTCAATGATGCCTTGCTACATATGTGCCAACCTAGAGAACTAGCCAAAATGGCCCTAATAAACGCCTATGACACATGAAAGCAAATAGTTACATTGAAAGCGCAGCGAAACTTGGGATTGTAACTTTTGTTGTCTAGATACCCAACATTCCTTCACCCAATTACATTAAAGTCTTAAAGGGACACAAGTAATGAAGGTAAAATATTCATTTTTAGCTGCAGTCTGGACACTTTCTTTTTTTCCTGCTCCCAAGTGCTGTTCTTGATTTTTTTTTAAATCTTTCCTTTACCTCTCCCATCACATGCTTTTGAATTCTGCTAGATTCTACTCTTTCCCTAGTGCCCACCCTCAAATGCTAGTCCTGGTATTATCCCTCTTTCTCCTACCCCTCACTGGGCTGCTGTGTCCCCTTTTTTTTCAGAAGCAGCACAGCTGAAGTCTAACTTGCTGGCACACCTGCTCTGACTGTGTGTCGTACACTGTGAGCAGCAATTCCCAATCTTGTGATTTGCACATAGTGGTGCACAGTGCTGGTAATACAGTAGGGCTGCTAGCAAGCAGGACTTTTGAATTGATGATAGAGAAAGGAGCCTTGTCTACATTAATTGTTCTGGGGGCACTGTCCAAGTGCACAGTCAGTCAGAGGTGGGCAGCTTGTAAGTATGTTATTGCAAGATGGCAATGATCCTTATGCTATAATGTCACCTGCCAAGAATTACAAAATGCAGATCTGCATGCATTTTATATTTTTCACCAGCATTAAAAAAAATTCAGTAATTGTGAGGGCTGTATGATGTATTTGTGTTTTTATAGTATGGTGCTAGAAACATAATGGCCTGGATTTTGCTGTAATAATAAAGGAAACTTTATCGGCGCTCACCATTATTATAGGGTTAATCCGACAACTTCTTGTGTCCACAGTTAAATACAGCAACCCAGAAGTTGCTATCAGAGATATTCTGTTTCTCCACAGGGTGTGCTGCTGCAGTCCTCACTGATAGACTAGTGTTGAAGTCACTGTATGGCATGAACTTTGGGCAATTAGTGCAGCACTATTTGCTAAGTTTCCTAACAGTAGTTGAAAAAGTTAGGGCTCATTGATTCAGAAGTACTTGAGCTTTAATGGCATAATAAGTGATAATTACTGCTGAGAAACCTCTGGCCTTGAAACATTAATTTTGTTCTAAGACTCCATCCTTGTAAAATTAACATTGCAGTCTTTATTTTTTGAAAAATCTGCCTCTTAGTGTGCTCCCTTAATACCATCTGTATTTCACAATCTTTAATTTGCTTCTTTTACATGTCTTAAATGTAATTTAGTCTCAGTGTTTCAGTGAGGATACATCAATCTGATTGGTTGAAGAGCCATGCTGCTGTTTGTCATGTTGACAGGCCACTGATGAAGCTACACTGAAACAACTGTTGGATTAGTGGAAATTCTTGCTGACAAACCCATGAAAAGTCTCTGGGAAATTGTACATCAGATGTACGGCAATAACTGTTCCTTTGCCGTTGATAATACAATCTGGGCCAATGTATAGATGTGGCAGGACTGTCTTATCTGTGGAGCAGCTGGATGTGTGTTCCAGGCAATGGCGAGGTGATTGACGTGAACATAAGCAGGATCAATCAAAGATGACCAGACCAACAGTAATTTCACTCCCCCGATCAGCAGTTTTGTTAATCACTGTGATCATAAGGCTTAATTTTTTTTATGCGTGGAAAAGGAAAGGTCATTTGACCCGTGTAGCATTTTCCTTCTACAGACCATGTAATGGAGCCTACCCAATTCCTTTTGATCTTCTGAGGAAACATTCCATCAAGTTTCTCTTCTACCTTGCCAAAGTAAAAACCAGAAAACTTCCAGACTATCTTCCTGATCTTGAATTATCATATTCCACATGACCTTTTTTTTTTGTCTAATCCTATCCCTAGCCAGATTTCTATTCCACTCTTCTTTTCAAAAAGTTGGAAATGGCACAGTTTTAGCTGCAAACCTGTAGAAAAGTTTTATTATGCTTTTGCAGCTACCACCTTTGGCCGACTCACAAAGTGTGCATGGGATAACAACAAGCTGACCTTTAAGACCAAGTTGATGGTTTATAAGGCCCGTGTTCTCAGCCTCTTGCTGTATGGTTGTGAAACATGGGCAACATACAGCCACCAGGAGGGGAAGCTCAATAATTTCCATCTTCGCTGTCTATGGCACATAATGGATATATCCTGGCAGGACAAAATTACAAATATGACAGTCCTCTAAAAGACAAAGCTCCCAAGTGTGTTGGTGCTAATCAAACGGAGACGGCGTCAGTGGACCGGACATGTCCACAGGATGGAATACGGGCACATATGCAAGGACTTTCTGTATGGTGTGGTAGCCAGGGCGAGACGACCAGTGGGTCACCCAAAGCTCCGCTTCAAGGTTTCATGCGAGTGGGACGTGAAGGCCCTAAATGTCAATTATTGTACCTGTTCATCATTAGCTGGTGAAAGAGGGAAATGGTGACAAATCTTGTGGACTGGTGTGCACTACTACAATGAGCATTTGCTACAGCAGCTTGGCAACAGGCGCCAACATCAAAAACAAGAACTCTGTGTCACTTGGCAGCTTCTTGTGCATGGACATGGTTATCTCCAGATTTGGGGCTGCCTTTTACAGGCTAATAAAAGAATGAAATATTCATTCCAAGGGTAGTAAGTCGTATTGATTGATTTGATTTAGTGGGATGTGTTGTGGTGTGTGGCATTGTTGCTGGTTGATTAGTTCCTTTTTGTCCCTAAAGAAATATGCTTTCAGAAACACACTTCTGAAGCCATCACTTCAAAAGGTTGCTTGTTTATGTGTAAACATTTAGTTGAACAAAGCCAGCTTTGTGTATTGTTGTACCAGTGGGTGTTGCTCCAAGAAAATGGAATCATTTTTCTTCGAGTTGGAACATGACTTTTGTGGGTTTTAACATTGAATAAATTAGCTCACTTGAAAAAAAATTGGCTTATTCCGTGGATGTACATTGTGCAAGTTGGAACAGTCTTTCGAGGGACAGTGCGAAAGAGAAAGCAGAGTACAATTTCGTGGAAAATGCTATAGTAGGTACAGGATGGGGTCTTGTTGCACCTGTCTGCCAATAAGAAAGCTGAGAAGAACCAAGACTATCTTCAGACGAGGCATTTTTGGTAGAAACAAACGACTAAAGAACTTTTTTACCTCAAAATTTTCAAGGTACGACTTCAGTTGATATCAATAGGATAATGTCATGTTGGATGTGTGAAATTTTCAAATCATATCCACTTGAATCATGAAAAGCAGCTAGCAATACAATTCTGGATCTTATCCTTTCAAACTTGGGTTACATCTAGAGTGCTTTGAACTTGGCTGAAGCTCTGGTAGTTTCAGGTCTGCAACTGATGGTCTTAGTTGAAGCAACTTGAGGTGATAAGAATTTCATACGAGAAACTCAATCACAACATTAAAGCATATTGCCTTCAAAGTTTTTTCTGCTATTGTGTATCTATGCAAAATAAGCACAGTGTTAACAGTTTTTAATTAAAATTGATAGTATAAGAAAGCTATATTGACCAATTGTAATGGGAAGTTGCAGATTCAAATTTGATGCCTGTGTAAGATTAGAGTTGTGAATCTTTTAAGTGTCATATTATCATAGAATATATTTGTTTGGAGCTAAACTAGAGTTTAATTTTGCAGAAAAATTAAACTAAATTGAGCAGCAAAGCTCTAGAATAGGATCAGATCCAATTAATGTTTATGATCCTTAAACAGAAAGTTGCATGTTGGCTAGTGTTCTATCAATTTTATTTCTGTGTATTGCACACTTAAGATTTTATAACCTGTTTTATGTAAATTGTTACGACCAGGTGAGGAAGGGGTCTCAGGCTCCCCTTTCGCCCCTTCTCTGGTTTGACTGCAACAGGGTTTATCCTTTAACACAGTGATTTGACTTACCACCTCAGTGAGCATTTGTTCCTGCTCCTCTAATTATAATTGTAAATGAACCAGACAGGTTTTCTTGAGTTTAAACAAGAAAGATATAAGTTTATTAACCTTGTCGCTCTAAACTGGTTAAAATTACTAAAATACACTATGCATCCATGCTCATGTTCATACAAGAGGCACACACATACAAATAGATAAAGGTTTAAAAAAAAAAGGGGTTGGGAGGTTGAATTAAAGTCCGTAATAAATGGAATTCAAATACTGAGTTTCAGTTCCTTAGTTGAAGTTAAAGCCTTGAAGTCCTCACTGGGCTATGTGCACAATTCGGGCTTGCTTCTCTGGTTCCAGAAGGCAGGAGAGGGGCTTTATCTATGTCCCCTGGTTGTTGCCTGTAAGGATCTGTAGTCTTGAGGCTTAGTAGCTGCCACTGATGCTTTTCTGGAACTTGGCTGGAGAGGGAGACAGGGGAGAAAGATCTCCCTTCCTTGGAGTTCAGTTACCGTCTTTTCGGGGCACAATTCACAAACTCCGTTACACAGGCAGGCATGTCATGTGATCACCTTTGTGTGAAACAGAAGTTTCTGGAAGGTTTTTTTGAAATTCAAAGTTCTTCTCTCAAGCTGTGCAAACTTGGTTGGGGTTTGGCTCTTTGAAAGTCAATGGGTGTTGATGGCTTTTGATGGCCAATGTTGACAAAACTATTCTAGCCTCCCCATTAATCTGGCTAGACTGGGTAATCCCCTCTGTCTCCCAGATGACCTTTGGCTTCTCATATGCAAATTGTGCATGGCCATCTTTAGCTGTTCTGTTCTGCTTTTTAAAACTTATTTGTAATAATGTCCAGTAAAAGGTCTCAGGCAAAGTTTCATGCAACAAAATTAATATTTTTCCATTTGGTATGTGGGTTTTCCATCACAAAATTAAATAAAGTTGATGTCCTTTAACTTTGGAATAAATGACAAAGTTGGAACTGCCACTACTTCACTGTTCAAACTTGGCAATTACAACCAGATTATTGGAATATTATACATTTTCAAGAAAAATTGATAAAGTTGTGTTATGATGTGAGGATATCTAAACCAAAGCCTATCGATAAAGGGAATCAAGTATTATGAGTTAGAACCATTGATCTCCTCTTGCCAAATTTACTTAGAATATTCTATGTAATGGAGTTTATCATCAAATTATCCTTCGTGAAATGAGTGGTGAAACGGAACTAAAGACCAATACTGCTGTTTTTGTACAATTATTTATTTTACACTGATCATCCAAAGGTGCAATATCAGCCTGAGTGCAACAGTATAGTGGAATCCTCTTGATAAAAGTTGGCATATGTAATGTAAAAGACTGTACCATTAGTCTTTAGTAAGAGGGGCAAAATTGGGATTTCAAACAATTATGTATGTCAGAACTTTTCCAAGAACTTCTCAACCATTGCTTTTCCACACAATGACCTGTGCATTGTACTATCCACAACAGCAGTCCTCATTCCTTGAAACACTTTTTCCCTTCACTTGCCATTTTCCTCCCTCCCTTCAGTAAGTTCTTTAAAGTTCTCCTCTTTAAATGTGTTTTGCTCCCTACTGACATTTCTTTCCTTCCTCACACCCACTGTATCTGTTGCTATCCACCCCTAATTAAGTGCTTTTCTTTAGTCAGAACTATGGAAACATAAGTTGTTTGTGTGAGGTTAGCTACAGATAGTTTGGACTGGTACATGACTGGAGGCTGTTGGCTGGCGTCGAGATCTATGGATCACGGCTTTGCCCTAAGTTTCTCTGGCTGAGGAAACAAAAGACAGCTTGGGCAGATGGTTTTAAGCAAGGTACATAACTGTGGATTACAGCCATTGACCTTGAGCTAGAGGCTAAAAATGCCGCTCCAGTTGCAGTTTTTATACTTAAGGCAGTCTGAAAGAAAGGTAACGCTCAAATCAAGTCAACCTTCCTCGTGCAGCTTAATGGTTTCTGTCTGGTTTCGGCTCAGTTAACATTTGAAAAGACTGGAGCGGTGCATTCGTGTATATGTGTGGAAGATGCAATGTCTGTTCAAATCGCAATGGGGTGAAGCTTTTGCAAATTTGATCGTACTGTCGCACCTTATTTATAAGACCCTGACCAGCAATGCTGTACCCAATGACCTATGTGTGCAAAACTCTGAAGCTTATAACTTGCATAGCACCAAGTGTCTGGCTCTACTGTGGCTTTAGGAGAGCTGATCATCCAGTTTTCATCATGGATGTTGAGTGGTGTCAAGGTTTTCATAAGCTTTATAATTTTGGGTTCTGCTGAAGAAGGCCCAGTGGCCATTTGCCCTTATACCAACCCTGCAGTGTTGTCATTACAGTTTTCTTTTAACATTGACCTGAATGGGTAAACACATTCTTTCATGTCTTATCGCAAGTTTGGCACCTTTGATAATGCACCACTCCCTGGCTGATCCAGTCAAGTTGCATCCTGCAATATGAGTTTAAGCCTTGGTATAAAATAGGAATTACAAGCTTCAGACCTAGAAGCAAGAGTGGAACTAAGGGACAGAATATGCTTCAAATAATTACTCTGAGCAAAGGTACACCTGTTAATTGTCTGCATCTGCAAGTTATCTTTTTTTAAACTGCATAGTCAATCTTAAAAAAAAAAAGTCCATCCTTATGCATATAACCTTATCTTGACCACGACCTGTGTTAACTGGCATGAACTAATCAGTAACTCAAAGTAACAAAATCACTTGAAAGCGGAGCTATATTAAATTGAAAAGGGCAACCAGAAGAAAAGTTTCAACTACAGGATTGATGCATGTGATGGAAGCAATTTCCATTTAGCTGCAAACTGTAAAATCTCTCTCTAGGATTTTATCTGAAACTTTAAATGGACCAAAATGTTTTGAATATGAAATGAATTTCTGTTTGGTTCCAGTAAGTGTTCCTTTGTCTGTGAGAAAGAAAATGAATCTAAACACAAATCAGTCCATAGATTTTAAGTTGTCTGACTGCATTGTGGCATTGGAGATGCTTCATAGACCTCCCAGCATCCATGTAACGTTTGACAAAGACACTGGCAAAAGATTCTGAAAAGGACACTATAAGAGTTTGGGTCCACTACTTATGTGACATTTTAGAGCATTGTATTCCTGATTTATTTGACTACTGACTGTATTCTTGTGCTTCTGCAAAAGAACATAAGAAATAGGATCAGGTGGAGGCCATTTACCCCTTCGAGCCTGCTCCACCATTCAATAAGATCATGACTATTCTGTCTCAATTTCACCGTCCCACATTATCACCATATCCCTTAATTGCCTTAGTATCCAAAAATCTATTCACCTCTGGCTGAATATACTCAAGAACTGAACGTCCACAGTCCTCTGGGATGGAGAGTTTCAAAGATTCACAACTCTTTGAGTGAAGAAATTTCTTCTCATCTCCATCCTAAATGGCTAACTCCTTATTCTGAGACTCTGTGTTCAAGATTCTCCAGCCAGGGGAAATATTTTCTCAAGCACAATAAGAATTTTATCTGTTTCAATTAGATCACCCCTCTTTTTTTCTAAACTGCAGGGAATATAGATCTAGTCTCCTTAATCTCTTCTTGTAGGAAATCCCCTCATTTCAGGAACCAATCTAGTGAACTTTTTAGGTACTCCCGTTAGGGCAAATATGTCCTTCCTTGGGCAAGGAGACCAAAACTGCATACTATACTCCAGGGGTGTCCTCACCAATGCCCTGTATAATTGTAGTATGACTTCTTTACATTTATACTCTAATCCCTTTGTTAAAAAAAAAGCTAACATACCATTTGTTTGCTGCACTTGCATATTGGCTTTCTGTGATTCATGTACAAGGGCACCCAGATCCCTCTATACTAAAATTTCCCAGTTTCTCACCATTCAAAAAAGGTTTTAAAAATTTTTTCCTGTTGAAGTGGATAACTACACTTTGCCACATGGTAACCCATCTGCCATGTTCTTGCCCACCACCCAGTCTGTCTATATCTCTTTGCATTCTCCCCACCGCTTAATTTCCCACCTAACTGGGTATTATTAGCAAAGTTGGATAACGTTACATGCATTCCCCTCATCTAAGTTGTTAGTATAGATAGTAAATAGCTGAGGCCCAAGTATTGATCCTTGCGGTACCCTACAAGTTATAGCCTGCCAACCTGAAAATATTCCATTTATTTCTACTGTTTTCTGTTCATTAACTAAATCCATGCTAATATACTACCCCAATCCCATGAGTCCTAATGTTTTTCAATAACCTCTTGTGTGGTACCTTATCAAATATTTTTTTGAAAATCTAAATACATTACATCCACTGGTTCCCCCTTATCCATCTTGCTAGTTACATCCTAAAAAAAGCTAACAGATTTGTCAAACAGTATTTCTGTTCCATACATCCATGTTGATTGCTTAATTGTATGATTTTCTAAGTACCCTGTTACCTTGTCCCCAATAATCGATTATAGCATTTTGCCAACTAATGTTAAGTGGTCCGACCGATAGTTGCTAGTTTTTTTTTCTCCTTTCTTAAATTGTAGTGTTATGTTTGCTACTTTCCAATCTTTGGGAACTGTTCTAGAATCTAAGGAATTCTAGAAGATTAAATCAAATGCATCCACTATCTCTGCAGTTACATCTTTTAAAACATGAGAATGCAGGTGTCGGGTCCAAGGGGTTTGTCGCCATTTAGTTCCATTAATTTCTCCATACTGTTTCTTAGACTAATTTCTTTAAGTTCCTCATCTCATTGAACCCTTGGTTCCGCATTATTTCCGGAATGACTTTTGTGTCTCCTACCATGAAGACGGGGACAAAGTATTTGTTTAATGTCTCAGCTATTTCCTTATTCTCCATTATAATTTCACCTGTCTCTGCCTCCAGAGGGCCCATGTTTTCTTCACTAATCTCTTCCTATTTACATATCCATAGAAACACTTGCAACCTGTTTTATGTCTCCTGATAGTCTACTCTTATCTTCTCTCTGCTCTTTCCTTATCAATTTCTTAGTCCTCCTTTGCTGAATTCTAAAATCCTCCAAATCCTCAGGCTTACTATTCTTTTTGGCAACATTATAAGGCTCTTCCTTTGATCTAATAATACCTTTTAACTCTCATTAGCACAGTTGGATCACTTTTTCTGTGGGGTTTTTGTGCCTTAAAGGAATGAATATTTGTTGCAAATTATGCATTAATTCTTTAAATGCCTGCCATTGCTTGTCAACTGTCATGGCTTTTAACATAGTTTCCCAATCTGCCTTAGTCAACGTGCCCATCATACCTATGTACCTACTTAGTTTGATTTGTTTAGATTTAAGACCCGAGGTTCAGACTTAACTAAATCATTTTCAAACTCTGTATAAAACGCTGTCATTTTATGGTCACTCTTCCCTATAAGCCTATTACTATAAGGTTATTAATTAACCCTTTCCTCATTGCATAATATTAGATCCAAAATAGCCTGTTCCTTAGTTGGTTCCATGATGTACTGATCTCGATAACCATTTTGTACACATTTCATGAACTCATCCTCCACCCTATTAGTACAAATTTTGATTGCCCAGTCGGTATGCAAAGATTGAAGTTTTCCATGATTACTGTATAATCCATGTTACATGTACCTCTAATTTCCTGATTTATACTCTGCCCTACACTATATCTACTGTTAAGGGGCCTAAAAACAACTCCCACCAATATTTTCTGGTTTCTTCCTGTTTCTTAGCTCCACCCAAACTGAATTTGCTTCTTGATTTTTCTGAGCTAAGATCCTTTCTCCCTACTGTCTCTATCCCATCCCTTATTTTCAAGGTTACCCCTCCTCCTTTTCTCTGTGCCTATCTCTTCTAAAGGTTAAGTACCCTGGAATATTTAGTTCGCAACCCAAATCTAATTCTTGTAAGTATAGATGATTGTCAGATTTAGCATGAAAGGTACAGTTTGCCAGTTCTTGCCTTTTCAGAATAATGGTGAGTACAACACATGATCTTCTGTGCAAAAGAATAATTGTCAGTCCTGTCGCATTTTATTTCCTTATCACAGATAAAGTAGCGTTTATACGATGACGGTCTGCTTATTGCAAATGCATTTTGTTATGAACACCAGTGAAGAGGGTTTAAAGAGAGCCTAAAATGTAAAGAAAAAAATTACCTTTCAATTTATACACATTAGACTTGCATAACAAAACATCACTGTTGCATTACTGGTCAAAGAGGATATCACAGCTGTGCTGAAGGAGGGCACTATGGAGGACTCGAGCAGTGAGGCAATATGGGCAGAACTCAGAAATAGGAAGGGTGCGGTAACAATGTTGGGGCTGTACTACAGGCCTCCCAACAGCAAGCGTGAGATAGAGGTACAAATATGTAAACAGATTATGGAAAGATGGAGGAGCAACAGGGTGGTGGTGATAGGAGATTTTAATTTTCCCAACATTGACTGGGATTCACTTAGTGTTAGAGGTCTAGATGGAGCAGAATTTGTCAGGAGCGTCCAGGAGGGTTTTCTAGAGCAGTATGTAAATAGTCCAACTCGGGAAGGGGCCATGCTGGACCTGGTGTTGGGGAATGAGCCCGGCCAGGTGGTTGAAGTTTCAGTAGGGGACTACTTTGGGAATAGTGATCACAATTCCGTAAGTTTTAGAATACTCATTGACAAAGACGAGAGTGGTCCTAAAGGAAGAGTGCTAAATTGGGGGAAGGCCAACGATACCAAAATTTGGCAGGAGCTGGGGAATGTAGATTGGGAGCAGCTGTTTGAAGGTAAATCCACATTTGATATGTGGGAGGCTTTTAAAGAGAGGTTGATTAGTGTGCAGGAGAGACATGTTCCTGTGAAAATGAGGGATAGAAATGGCAAGATTAGGGAACCATGGATGACAGGTGAAATTGTGAGACTAGCTAAGAGGAAAAAGGAAGCATACATAAGGTCTAAGAGGCTGAAGAAAGATGAAGCTTTGAAAGAATATCTGGAATGTAGGACCAATCTGAAACGAAGAATTAAGAGGGCTAAAAGGGGTCATGAAATATCTTCAGCAAACAGGGTTAAGGAAAATCCCAAAGCCTTTTATTCATATATAAGGAGCAAGAGGGTAACTAGAGAAAGGATTGGACCACTCAAGGACAAAGGAGGATAATTATGCGTGGAGTCAGAGAAAATGGGTGAGATTCTAAACGAGTACTTTGCACCGAGGAGAGGGACATGACGGATGTTGAGGTTAGGGACAGATGTTTGATTACTCTAGGTCAAGTCGGCATAAGGAGGGAGGAAGTGTTGGGTATTCTAAAAGGCATTAAGGTGGACAAGTCCCCAGGTCCGGATGGGATCTATCCCAGGTTACTGAGGGAAGCGAGAGAGGAAATAGCTGGGGCCTTAACAGATATCTTTGCAGCATCCTTAAACACGGGTGAGGTCCCGGAGGACTGGAGAATTGCTAATGTTGTGCCCTTGTTTAAGAAGGGTAGCAGGGATAATCCAGGTAATTATAGACCGGTGAGCCTGACGTCAGTGGTAGGGAAGCTGCTGGAGAAGATACTGAGGGATAGGATCTATTCCCATTTGGAAGAAAATGGGCTTATCAGTGATAGGCAACATGGTTTTGTGCAGGGAAGGTCATGTCTTACCAACTTAATAGAATTCTTTGAGGAAGTGACAAAGTTGATTGATGAGGGAAGGGTTGTAGATGTCATATACATGGACTTCAGTAAGGCGTTTGATAAGGTTCCCCATGGTAGGCTGATGGAGAAAGTGAAGGCGCATGGGGTCCAAGGTGTACTAGCTAGATGGATAAAGAACTGGCTGGGCAACAGGAGACAGAGAGTAGCAGTGGAAGGGAGTTTCTCAAAATGGAGACGTGTGACCAGTGGTGTTCCACAGGGACCACTGTTGTTTGTGATATACATAAATGATTTGGAGGAAAGTATAGGTGGTCTGATTAGCAAGTTTGCAGACGACACTAAGATTGGTGGAGTAGCAGATAGTGAAGGGGACTGTCAGAGAATACAGCAGAATATAGATAGATTGGAGAGTTGGGCAGAGAAATGGCAGATGGAGTTCAATCAGGGCAAATGCGTGGTGATGCATTTTGGAAGATCCAATTCAAGAGTGAACTATACAGTAAATGGAAAAGTCCTGGGGAAAATTGATGTACAGAGAGATTTGGGTGTTCAGGTCCATTGTTCCCTGAAGGTGGCAAGGCAGGTCAATAGAGTGGTCAAGAAGGCATACGGCATGCTTTCCTTCATCGGACGGGGTATTGAATACAAGAGTTGGCAGGTCATGTTACAGTTGTATAAGACTTTGGTTCGGCCACATTTGGAATACTGCATGCAGTTCTGGTTGCCACATTACCAAAGGCTGTAGATGCTTTGGAGAGGGTGCAGAGGAGGTTCACCAGGATGTTGCCTGGTATGGAGGGCGCTAGCTATGAAGAGAGGTTGAGTCGATTAGGATTATTTTCATTCGAAAGACGGAGGTTGAGGAGGGACCTGATTGAGGTGTACAAAATCATGAGAGGTATAGACAGGGTGGATAGCAAGAAGCTTTTTCCCAGAGTGGGGGATTCAATTACTAGGAGTCACGAGTTCAAATTGAGAGGGGAAAAGTGTAGGGGGGATATGCGTGGAAAGTTCTTTACACTGAGGGTGGTGGGTGCCTGGAACGCGTTGCCAGCGGAGGTGGTAGACGCGGCACAATAGCGTCTTTTAAGATGTATCTAGACAGATACATGAATGGGCAGGAAGCAAAGAGATACAGACCCTAAGAAAATAGGCGACATGTTTAGATAGAGGATCTGGATCGGCGCAGGCTTGGAGGGCCGAAGGGCCTGTTCCTGTGCTGTAATTTTCTTTGTTCTTTGTTCTATCACAAAATATATCTTTTTTTTTATTTAGAGATACAGCACTGAAAAAGGCCCTTTGGCCCACTGAGTCTGTGCCGACCATCAACCACCCATTTATGCTAATCCTACACTAATCCCATATTCCTACCACATCCCCACCTGTCCCTATATTTCCCTACCACCTACCTATACTAGGGGCAATTTATAATGGCCAATTTACCTACCAACCTGCAAGTCTCTTGGCTGTGGGAGGAAACCGGAGCACCCGGAGAAAACCCACGCAGACACAGGGAGAACTCGCAAACTCCACACAGGCAGTACCCAGAATTGAACCCGGGTCGCTGGAACTGTGAGGCTGCGGTGCTAACCACTGCGCCACTGCAGCGCCACTACAAAGGTGTGGTCATAAGTGCATTCAACTTTTTATTTTGAATTCATTCATTTAGACCCTAATAGACATATTTTTCCACTTTAAAAGTCTATAAATGTTAGTTTTATGGTGTTGAACTTGAGCCGTTTCTCTTCTATATCTTATATATACCTCATCTCTTTGCAGCCTGTGATTCATCTGGGACAAATTTATACTTGCACAGACAACTCTATGGTACCTCTCTCAAGTGGTTAATCTTAATGTAGGAGTCTACACAGAATGTATTAACTGGCTATTTAACTGTGGACGGCATTACAACTGGGTCAGTTAGCTCAGATAGATAGATGGTTAAAGTGTGATACAGAAAGACGCCAGCAGTGCAGGTTCAATCCCCATCTCGGCTATGGTAGTTTATAGAGGCCTGCCTCCTTGCCTTGCCATATGCTTGCAGAGTGGTGACCCTCAAGCTATACATTACCAACTGTGTCTCTCTAATGGAGAGAGATGCCTACAGTCCTTTGAGTCTATGGCTAGAACAACAGCAGCCACAGTGCTAGCATCTACCCTACAAAATGTTCTGTCCACAAAAAGCAGGGCAAATCCAATTTGACCAATTAGCACCCCATCAGTCTACTTTCAATGATCAGCAAAGTGATGGAATGTGTCATTGACAGTGCTGTCAATAACCTGCTCACCACTGTTCAGTTTGAGTTCTGACAGGACCACTTGGCTCCAGACCTTGATCCAAACAATGGCAAAAGAGCTGAATTCCAGAAGTAATATGAAAGTGACTGTCCTTGACATGAGGCAGCATTTGACCCAGTGTGCTGTTAAGGAACTCAGTAAAACTGAAGTCAGTGGGAATTGGGGAAAATTCTCCACTTGGCTGGAGTTATACCCAGCACAAAGGAAGATGGCTTTGGTTGTTGGGGGTCAATCATTTCAGCCCAGGACAGCACTGCAGGAGTTCCTCAGGATTCGGCCCAACCATCTTCAGATGCTTCATTAATGACCTTTCCTTCATCATAAGGTTAGAAGTAGAGATATTCGCTGATTGTGCAATGTTCAGTCCCATTCGCAACTCCTCAGATAATGAAGCAGTGCAGCAAGACCGGGACAACATTCAGTTTGGGCTGATAAGTGGAAAGTAATATTCGTGCCAGACAATGACCATTTAAATACTGTGGCTATAAGAGCAAGTCCAATGTTGGAATTCTGCAGCAAGTAACTCGCCTTCTGACTCCCCAAAGCCTGTCCACCATCTACAAGGCACAAGTCAGGAGTGTGATGCAATGCTCCGTATCATTCAGGACAAAGCAACCTGCTTGATTGGCACTCGTCCATCACTGTAAAGGCCTGCTGGGGTCTGCAAACAAAACCCGACCTGAGCCCGACGGAACCACATCCAATCCGAGCCCGACCCGCCCCGAGTCCTTTGACTTTTTTGCTGCGCCCGACTCGACCCGACCACCTGAATATAATAAATCTTTATCGAAGAGGTTGTGCTCTACCTTGGAAGGAATCGCTCACTGCAGACTAGTGTGAGGTCCAAATGCACGTTTCCCGCCTTGACGTTCTGGCTGTCACTGTGTCCGACCTGACCCGAGCCCGAATGCCGGACCCGGAAGAGCGACCTGGCACATGTCTTCAGGCCCATCATGTTCGGGTCAGGTAGCTATGCTTTACATCACGGGTGCACAGTGGCAGCAGTATGTACCAGCTACAAGATGAACTGCAGCAAATCGCCAAGGCTCATTCAACAGCACCCCCCAAACCTGTGACCTGTCCCACCTAGAAGAACAAGGGCAGCAAGTGCATGGAAACGCCACCACCTACAAAGTCCCCTCCACATCATCCTGACTTGGAAACTGGGTCAAAATCCTGGAATTCCCTCCCTAACAGCACTGTTCACGTACCTACAGTGCAATTCTGCAATGGTTCAAGAAAGTGGGTTCACCATTGCCTTTTCAAGAGCAATTAGAGATGGGCAACAAATGCTGGCCTTGCCATCGACGCTCATATCCCATGAACGAATAAAAAGTCATTAAAATATATTATTTTTTATGAGAACATGATCAAGTAGTGTGTTTAAAATTTGGCAAAAAGCAGCAACGGTTATTGAACTTCACTGCCTGAGTTTGATAGACTAAAGCCATTATTCACACTCTGGCTGAGTTTCTCTGTGGTTCATTGGTGTTGGAGTGAAGGAGCTGATGAGTGTAATGTTTTAAGTGTGTTGACATTAGGATGCTGTCAAGTTTGACATAGGTAAATTAAACAGCAACAGGAATGGAAACCTTCTGCTTTGTTCTGGGCATTTGTAGTAACACAGTTAATGTGACACAATGCACTCAGTCAATGTCATGTTGATGCAATTATAATGAAAACGGGAACATTTGAGTATGCCTTCTGTGTGAAATGTATTTGTAATGCTGATTATGCGATAGAGTAATTTAAACGGCTGCAAACTACAACATTCTATAAACAAACTGGACATTGTTTACCTTTTTCAAGTTTCTTAGCTGGCCAAAATGTTGCTAGAAAGAAAACGTTTCTTCTACAAACAGATGAGTGCGTCACGTTTCAAGATTTTCTGACTATTTGTCCACAAAAAGGGTTTAGGAGAAAGTAACTTGAGTGAGCTTTTGAAAACCTAGTGGAGTAGCACGGATTTGAAAAAGGAAGGCCATAGGCATTTGCCGAATATGCATTAAAGCCACACATTGATACTGTCTGGCATCTGCAGTATTTTGCTTTTGATTAACAAGCCCTTCTAATTAACTGCTAGTCAGAGGGTGGGATCAGAAACTGAACTCCGCATTTCTGTGGGCAAAAGGTGAACAAATGTACACTCGGCAAATTGGACGGCAAAGTGCCTCAAAAAAGACTTGAAAGATCTACTGGAGTCTGCAAGAAAAGGAGGCTGTTATGGGCTTTATGAAATAAGGCAGAACAGTTATTCTGCTTAAATTAAGTGAGTTGGTCCTTTGAAATGGGGTATGGTACGTGTTCATTAGTTTTATTTTATATGAAGGTAAGTGAAGATTTGAATTGAGTGAGTCTCATAACAGTTTCTATGTATGCTTACCTTCCTAGGAAATAAAGAGGATTAAATATTTGGATCAATTCTCACCTCACTAATGATAAATTGGTCAACCATTGGAAACATTGAAGAAATATATGTACAAAATACACAACTATCCAACCAAGCCTTAAGGAGGATAACCTGCCTAGATTCCTGGATAATACCATTGCACAAGTAAATATACAGCAGTATGAGTTAACTCCCATAAAATTAAAATGCTCAGACCACTCACCACAACGACTGATGCCGCTTGGTCTCACGAATGTATCTGCAACTGACCTGAATTTATAAACTGGGAACTAATACAGGGTTTTTTTTTTGTATTTGTTCAAGGGATGTGGGGGTCGATGGCAAGGCCAGCATTTATCGCCCATCCCTAACTGCCCTTGAACTGCTGCATTCTGTGTGGTGTGGTACACCCAAAGTGCTTTAGAAACAGAAATATATTTCCAAGTCAGCACGGTACATGACTTGGAGGGGAACTTGCAGGTGGTGGTGTTTCCATGTGGGTGTATCTTGTAATATGTCTAACTAGAGGTTTGGGCTTAGGCTTACTGGCATTTTGAAATATTATGAAACTGAAAAGGTCAATTTGAAACCTAAAGAATGACATTTAGTAAATCTTCAGAATAAGTTTAGGCGTTACTCTTTTTGGTAGTTTTGTTGAAGTTAATAAAATAACATCAAAGGATTGAAGTGAGAGAATTTTTCAGGAAGTGATATGAAAATGCTCTTTTAGCTATTCCAGATAGGACATTCCTATTCTGGCTCTATTTTGTCTATAACAGGGAGTGACGGTTGTTACGAGGGTTTCCATTTTTTGTTAAAATTTGAGAATCTATATTTTTAAAACTGAAAAGGATTCCATGGATACTGTTACGTTGAAAAGCTGAACTTCATGTGTTTTTCTTAAAAGGAAGGTCAACAGAAGATTGACCAGTAAACAAATTTTAGTGGAAAGCGCCTGTTTGCAAAGAACCTAGCAGGGGGTTGTGTTTTGACCTGAAGAGCTATTTGCTTATTGACAAGTCAGGATTTATGATTGTCATAGGACTTGTTTCTGGAAAAAGTTGGTTTCATTTTGAACTGTTTATAAAAAAAAAGCCAGTGGGTGTTTGGCCAAAAACAGACAGAAATAAGTTTGCTTCCTGACCTGCCAGGAGAAGACAGCTGATATCTCTCTTTCTCTTTAAACAATTCCTGCATCGAGTTTGTACTGTTGCCTCCTGTATTTGAAGAAATCCTGCATGTTTGCAGAAACTCTGCATCAAATGTGTGAGAATTGAAACCTTAGTTTCTGAACACCTGATGTAAGACCTTTGTGAAGCCATCTGTAGCTGTATCCCTTGAAAGCCTATCCAGACTGTTCATCAACATTGCCTGGAAAGAACTGTTCTAGGAAAATTCCTAGTGGCAACCATCTATTCACCTTTGGGACACCTCACCAAAACAAAGGACTTCCATATCTTCGCTTCAGTCTAAGTTTTTTTTTCATTCCTTCTATTTCTTTGTAACAGCTGTAAACAACAATCCTTTTTTTTCGGTTAACCAGTTGTGTGTGTGTGTGTGTGTGGGCGAGGATAAAAATAAGCGTCTTTAATATTTCAAATTGTGTGTATGTTTACTTTATTATTGGTTAAGGCTTGGTTTATAATTTTTGTTTATTAAAGAAATCTGGTTGGTCAGCTTTATTGGGGAAAAATAGAGTGACAGTTTTGATAAATGGGAAAATTTAAATATATGGTGTGACTTGTGGAAAGGTGGGACTGAATTAACGGTGCACTCCTCCTCCCATATTGGTCATAACACTGTATTCATCATACTGCACCTGGATGGCTGAAACTAACGCCACGTTGTTTGTTGCAAAATTCATAATTGAATTCAATGTAATTTTGAGATCAGAATTTTTTTTTAAATAGTAAATTATCATTGGAATAATTCTGAATTTTAAAACATTGATCTTATTCATAAAGTTCTTTAATCACCAATCGCTATATAATTAGGATTATTTAAATTCCATTTAAGTCAATAAAAGTCTGATTAAATCCCAATTAACCCACCACCTTTACTGGGGTAGAAGTGGTGGAGAGGATGAAGTGTTCTACTGAAAATTGGTTATTTCTGTACTTTATCCAAAGTCATGAAAAGAAAAAATTGCTGTAAGGGACTGTTATTGCACCAGAATTAAATGCTCAATAGTTGATGTGTTTGGATGAAACACAGCCAGTGAATAGAGTATAGAGAATGCAGTTATAACATTTGTTGAATGTTTTTTTGATGGGATTGAAAAAATATAGCTTGACAATTAGGAATTTATAACCTTGTCTCTAGACTAAGATATTCATGATGTTGCCATCCAGATCTCTTAATTAAATTTAGATTTACAACCGTCCAGAGGGCCAACTAAAATTTTCATGCTGCAGTCAAAACGATTTAACAGCTCAGCCTGAATTACATGAAATAATTTAATCATATTATAAAACTTTTTTCACCCATTGCTAGTGTTTCTGTGCTCAGCAAATTGTCAGTGAAACATCAAATTCCATATCTACAATTTACTGTTATGACCGAGGCAGGAGGAGTGCACTGTCTTTCTCTAGTTCCACTTTTCCACAGGTTCCAACAAATGTTTACCCAGTTACCAATACGGCCAATTATATACTCTATTTCAGAATAAAATCGATCAACCAGGTTTCTTTAAAAACAGGATTATCATGTTATTATAAAACAAGACTTATCCAGTAAAGTTGCAAAGCATTAACATACAGATTAGAATATGAAAGTTCCCTTCTACCTCAGCCCTACACACACACACACACACACACACACACACACACACACACTGGTTAAAGATAAAGCAGTTTTCTCTGCAGAGATTGCTTTACAAAAAAAAGACAATAAATGCTTTGGCCAAATATTTGTTTTATCTTGAAGGAAAAGGATAAGATATGGAATGATATCAGTTGTCTCTTTTCTGGCATCCCAAATAAGCATAGATGGCTGTCACTGGGATCTTTTTGGAGCAGTTCTCTTCAGGCGACGTCAAGAATTTACCAGGAGAAATGTGACATCAGGGGTTTCAGCTATCACACACTGGATTCTCAGGGTTTCTCAGAGCTGGAGAAAGGATGAGCTGGGTGCTTCTTTCAGCAGGCTGCAAACCCAACTGACCCAAAATGATATTCCAACTGAAACCAACTCTTGACCACCATAATTCCCGACATGATGCTTTGTAAGCTACTTCCATAGTCAGAAGGCACCTGCTGTTAACTTAGCTGAAGACATGTGACTTCCAAATAGTGTGTTTTTAAACAAAGTCCTTCCAGTGACCTTTTTAAAAACAAAGTCCAGCATCTATGGAATCACGTTAGTCCTCCAAAGGAATCCATTTCCACAATTTTAAAACAGGAGTCCTCACAAAAATATCAAAAAAAGGAAGTACTTTCATAACATAGTACATTTCTTTGTACCAGCTAAGAGTTTGAAAATATTGTTTCTTTAAAAAAAAAATCCTCGTGTGTTTTCAGTGTATTCTAACAGAACTGCAAACGGGACTTGGAATTATTAAGTTATGCTGCCAGTTGACTAGAATTGCATTGATTTGTAAAAACGCTATCAATGCCTTGGATTCTAATTGTTCATTAGAATCTGGGTCAGGTGCATTCCTTGGCAAGAATACATAGGCTTCACTGAGTTCACAATGTCGCTGAAATGGATTTCAGACTTTAATTAATGTGTCGAAAGGATTTTAGATCTCTGGGCCTGGTCATGCTGCGTTATTGTGCTGCAGATGGAATAACTGGAATCTCATGAGACACAACATGAGCAGCTTTCTCAAGTAACAATTTAAGAAATGTTCATTTCCTGAGGCTAGCTGCAATACTAACGGTGAAGTATTTGTGTGACTGCCAGAACACAGCTCAGCGGTAAGGATGTATTTGTTTGTCTACTACTCTAAGCCTCGGAAATCAGAATGATTGCCTTTCCCATATAGCTCAGTGGGTAAGTGTACTGTGTGATGTAATATTGAGCTAACAGATCACAAATGGTCCCAGGTTAGATCCTTGGTTCTGTGCTGAGTCAGCTGGCCTCAGCCAGGGCAGTGTTTGGAACATCATAGTTGATGTCAGCACCCTTGAAAGAGGTGGAAAGTAGTCCGGGATCCAGCTACTGATTACTTCCAGTGACTTTTGATGGAAGATCCTCGTATTGAATATCAGTTGAGGGCAGGATCAAGTTTGGCTGTGCAATCCTCCACAGTTGAACTGTTTGCTGACGCCAGTTTCTAGATTCCCATATGAAGAATGTTTGCTTGGGTGAGGCAGTGGTAATCTGCCAGCCATTGTCAAACTATACCTGAGTAAAACTCCTCACCTCCTCAAAAGGAGGGGAAAATGACCATGGAAGAGTTTTGCTATTGCTGTATAATTTCTGTGCTGCTGGTATACAGCCCCTACCATGCCTTGTAAAATGTGATTAATACTGCAGGTATTCACTTGGATGTCTGCTACTCAGTATTACCAGTTTCTTTGGGGAAAGCTGCTATGGATCGATAGACCAGTTAAGATGTCATGGTTTGAAAGCTGGAGTAATAGGAAATCCATTGTTTTTCCTATGGTGCAGTATAACATAAAAGACTTAACTCTTCAAAATTCCTCCTTCCAGTGTAGAAAAAAATGACACTCACATGTTGAAATGAATATGCAGCATAGTTTTAATAAAACTCGATTAATCCTTGCAATCATTAGGATATGACCCGACAATGATATCTCATTTGATAATGGATGTAGCCACTTGGATTATGTTATGAAAGTGCTTCCATTTTTTGAATTTTTTTTTGAGGACTTGTATTAAAATTGAAAAGATTCAATGGATGTGTCTTTTCTTTTACCAAGTTCACTGAAAGGACACTAGAGATGCTGTTTGAAAAACACCTGTGCTGGAAGTCATGTGCTATGGGCTCAGTAAACAACAGTGACCTTGGTGATCTGGGAAAAAGTGGTTACAGAAAAGCCACGTGTCGAGATTTATGGAGGTTAGGAGGTCGAGACTGTCTGGGATTTGGACATTGTTTTCAGTTTAGTTGGGTGTGGACTACTTGAAGACAGTTGGTGTTTTCCTGCCATGGAAAAAAAAGAAACCACCCAGCTCACCACCTCCTCTACCTCTTTGAAAAAATCTTGCAAAGATCCAGTGTGGGAGAGCTAAAATCCTTGGTGTTGCATAGCTCCTGAGTAGTTGAAAAAGTCTTGCGGTTCAAGTGTGTGCTGGCAGAAAACCCTGATGCCACATTTCTCTTGGAAAGCCTACTCGGATAATTCTCTACATTAGATTACATTAGATTAGATTAGAGATACAGCACTGAAACAGGCCCTTCGGCCCACCGAGTCTGTGCCGAACATCAACCACCCATTTAGACTCTTTTGGGCCTCCTTATCTCGAGAGACAATGGATACGCGCCTGGAGGTGGTCAGTGGTTTGTGAAGCAGCGCCTGGAGTGGCTATAAAGGCCAATTCTGGAGTGACAGGCTCTTCCACAGGTGCTGCAGAGAAATTTGTTTGTTGGGGCTGTTGCACAGTTGGCTCTCCCCTTGCGCCTCTGTCTTTTTTCCTGCCAACTACTAAGTCTCTTCGACTCGCCACAATTTAGCCCTGTCTTTATGGCTGCCCGCCAGCTCTGGCGAATGCTGGCAACTGACTCCCACGACTTGTGATCAATGTCACAGGATTTCATGTCGCGTTTGCAGACGTCTTTATAACGGAGACATGGACGGCCGGTGGGTCTGATACCAGTGGCGAGCTCGCTGTACAATGTGTCTTTGGGGATCCTGCCATCTTCCATGCGGCTCACATGGCCAAGCCATCTCAAGCGCCGCTGACTCAGTAGTGTGTATAAGCTGGGGATGTTGGCCGCTTCAAGGACTTCTGTGTTGGAGATATAGTCCTGCCACCTGATGCCAAGTATTCTCCGAAGGCAGCGAAGATGGAATGAATTGAGACGTCGCTCTTGGCTGGCATACGTTGTCCAGGCCTCGCTGCCGTAGAGCAAGGTACTGAGGACACAGGCCTGATACACTCGGACTTTTGTGTTCCGTGTCAGTGCGCCATTTTCCCACACTCTCTTGGCCAGTCTGGACATAGCAGTGGAAGCCTTACCCATGCGCTTGTTGATTTCTGCATCTAGAGACAGGTTACTGGTGATAGTTGAGCCTAGGTAGGTGAACTCTTGAACCACTTCCAGAGCGTGGTCGCCAATATTGATGGATGGAGCATTTCTGACATCCTGCCCCATGATGTTCGTTTTCTTGAGGCTGATGGTTAGGCCAAATTCATTGCAGGCAGACGCAAACCTGTCGATGAGACTCTGCAGGCATTCTTCAGTGTGAGATGTTAAAGCAGCATCGTCAGCAAAGAGGAGTTCTCTGATGAGGACTTTCCGTACTTTGGACTTCGCTCTTAGACGGGCAAGGTTGAACAACCTGCCCCCTGATCTTGTGTGGAGGAAAATTCCTTCTTCAGAGGATTTGAACGCATGTGAAAGCAGCAGGGAGAAGAAAATCCCAAAAAGTGTGGGTGCGAGAACACAGCCCTGTTTCACACCACTCAGGATAGGAAAGGGCTCTGATGAGGAGCCACCATGTTGAATTGTGCCTTTCATATTGTCATGGAATGAGGTGATGATACTTAGTAGCTTTGGTGGACATCCGATCTTTTCTAGTAGTCTGAAGAGACCACGTCTGCTGACGAGGTCAAAGGCTTTGGTGAGATCAATGAAAGCAATGTAGAGGGGCATCTGTTGTTCACGGCATTTCTCCTGTATCTGACGAAGGGAGAACAGCATGTCAATAGTCGATCTCTCTGCACGAAAGCCACACTGTGCCTCAGGGTAGACGCGCTCGGCCAGCTTCTGGAGCCTGTTCAGAGCGACTCGAGCAAAGACTTTCCCCACTATGCTGAGCAGGGAGATTCCACGGTAGTTGTTGCAGTCACCGCGGTCACCTTTGTTTTTATAGAGGGTGATGATGTTGGCATCGCGCATGTCCTGGGGTACTGCTCCCTCGTCCCAGCACAGGCATAGCAGTTCATGTAGTGCTGAGAGTATAGCAGGCTTGGCACTCTTGATTATTTCAGGGGTAATGCTGTCCTTCCCAGGGGCTTTTCCGCTGGCTAGGGAATCAATGGCATCACTGAGTTCCGATTTGGTTGGCTGTATGTCCAGCTCATCCATGACTGGTAGAGGCTGGGCTGCATTGAGGGCAGTCTCAGTGACAGCATTCTCCCTGGAGTACAGTTCTAGGTAGTGCTCAACCCAGCGGTCCATCTGTTTGCGTTGGTCAGTGATTATGTCCCCCGATTTAGATTTGAGGGGGGTGATCTTCTTGATGGTTGGCCCAAGAGCTCTCTTCATGCCATCATACATTCCTCTGATGTTTCCGGTGTCTGAGGCCAGCTGAATATGACTGCATAGGTGTTGCCAGTAGTCGTTTGCGCAACGCCTAGCTGTTCTTTGTGCAGTACTTCTGGCTGCTTTAAGTGCTGCGGATGTTAAATCGCTGGGGGCTTTCTTGTAGTTCAAAAGTGCAATGCGCTTAGCGGCTATGACAGGTTCCAGCTCTTCATTATGAGATTGAAACCAGTCTGCATTTCTCTTCGCACTTTTGCCGTAGGTGGTCAAAGCTGACTCATAGATGGCGTCTCTGATGTGGGCCCACTTGGTCTCAGCATCCCCTGTGGGAGTGTTTTGAAGGGCTGTTACAAGTGAATTTAGAAATTTTTGTAACAGCTGTGGGTGAGAAATTCTGCTCGTGTTGATGCGCGGGTGGCCCTTCTGCTTGGAATGATGCAACTTCTTTGGTCTGAGTCTAACCTTGCTGCACACCAGGGAGTGGTCGGTGTCGCAGTCCGCACTGTGGAAGCTGCGTGTGATTTGAACACTGTTTAAGGCGGCTCGCCTTGTGACAATGAGGTCTAGCTGGTGCCAACGACGTGATCTTGGGTGCCTCCATGAAACCTGGTGACAGGGTTTAGTGTGAAAGAACGAGTTGGTGATGCAGAGGTTATGATAGGTACACAACTCAAGCAGTCTCTGCCCGTTCTCATTCATCCTTCCAACGCCATAGCGCCCAAGGCAGGAGGGCCATGAGTCATGGTCGGCCCCAACCCTGGCATTAAAGTCCCCCAGCAGGAATAGGTGTTCGGTGTTGGGGATGCTGCTAATGATGTTATGGAGTTGTTCATAGAACTGGTCTTTAGCTTCAGGTGCGGAACAGAGTGTTGGAGCATAGATGCTGAGTAGGTGTACTGGACCAGAGGTGGTGAGCAGTCGGATGGACAGTATGCGTTCCGAGCCATTTGAGGGAGGCTCTATCATGCTGAGCAAGGAGTTTCTGATGGCGAAGCCCACTCCATGCTGTCTTGGTTCTTCAGGATCCCTGCCCTGCCAGAAGAAGGTGTAGTCTTGCTCTGCTAGAGAGCCACTCGCGGGGAGGCGAGTCTCCTGAAGTGCTGCAATGTCCACATTGAGTCTACTGAGCTCGTTGTTAATGATGGCGGTCTTCCGAGAATCGTTGATTTGTGTAAGGTCTTCCGACAGGCCAGGACACATAGTTCTGACGTTCCAGCTTGCAAAGCGAAGGGCTGGTACCTTCTTTCCTTTTTTCATGTTGTTTGGTGCGGTGTATCAGTCCACCTTTCGGGCAATGACCCTGAGCTCCAAGCACCCATTGAAGCAGGCAGACTGTGGCGGGACAGAACCTTATTGACCGGGGGCTGCCCGGTTTGAGGCGGGCGGTAGCTGTCCAGTGAGGTGCAATGACCTCTCCCACCGACAAAGGCAACCCGTGGCGCCCAGTTTCTACGCCAATTTATCTGGACTTATAACCCGTAACTGCTGCCTTCCGTGTTGTTTCAGTCGCTGTGAGGCAACTATGGAGTGACCTCTCCATGGCGCATGCCTGGGCAAATTTATGGAGGTTGAGAGTTGCCCAGTCGTCAAAACCCCCCTCTCGGCCTTTCTGGTGGGGTCCAAGGGAGTGCAGGACACGACGTTTGGCACCAGTATGGCTGCAGGAACTGCCGGAAACATGCCAAAGGTGACACATGACCGCCTACGGCGTGTCTGCAGCCACGGCATGCGGTAAGTCCATTGAGGTGAAGAAGGAGCTGCGGGACCCGAGAGAAGTCCTGTGAAAAGGTGCCCCGAACACCCAAAACATCCACGAACGGCCCCCCCGGCCGCAACTTCAAAGCGCCCGCGGGAGATGGCTCGGAGAGCATCTGCAGCGCACTGTCGGCAATGCTGCATGCCTTTATTTAAACCACTGCAAAAAAAAACCCTTAGCAAATGTAATCACCTCTAAGTCTGCCAAATGATGCTTCACCTCCCGAAGGACGTGGATGAGCTTTCCGGACGTCGATGGTGGGCACTGAGGAAATGGCTTATTACCTGCACCAGATTCCACCCCCCCTCCCCCCCCCTTTACCCCCCTTCCACCCCCCCCCACCCCCGTCCCCTTCCCTGCTCCACCCTCTCAGCTCACCCCCTCACAACCCCGTCCCAGCCCGCCCCCCCCCTCGCACCATCTTCACCCCGCACCCCCTTCCCCTGCACCCCCCCCCCCCTCCCTCTACCCCTCCCCCTTGCATCCCCTCCTCCCACCGGCACCATCCTACACCTGTGTAGGGGCCCCAACAACCCCACTGCCTTGTGGGCGTCTCGGGAGAGACCAAGGCTAAGGGAGTAAACCCTAACAGAAAATCCGGAGCGGAACCATTTAGACTAATCCTACACTAATCCCATATTCCCACCAAACATCCCCACCTGTCCTTATATTTCCCTACCACCTACCTATACTAGTGACAATTTATAATGGCCAATTTACCTATCAACCTGCAAGTCTTTTGGCTTGTGGGAGGAAACCGGAGCACCCGGAGAAAACCCACGCAGACACAGGGAGAACTTGCAAACTCCACACAGGCAGTACCCGGAATCGAACCCGGGTCCCTGGAGCTGTGAGGCTGCGGTGCTAACCATCTCCAGAACTTCTGAAATGAATCCAGCGACCCATCTCCGTATACCAGACCAAAAAAAGGGACAACTGACTTCCTTCCATATCTTCTCTTTATTTTGGTCAAGAATTAGCAAGTATTTGGCCAAAGTAGTCTTTTTCTGTCTTTTTTTTTTGGTAACAGACCTCTTCAGAGAGAATTGCTGTTTTTTTTTCAGTGTGTGAGAGTGTGTAATTGGGGAAATTTAAAAGGGAACTTTCTTATTTCAATCTGTGCGTTAATGGTTTGCTGCATTACTGGTTAAGTCTTATTTTATAATCTGATAATTTTTTGTTTATGTAAGAAACTGGTTGGTGTATATAATTCTGGGATAAAAATAGAGTATATGATTGGCTGTATAGGTAACAGGGTAAACATTTAAATATATGTTGTGAGCTGTGGAGAAGTGGAACTAGAAAAGAGTGCACTACTCCTGCCTCGGTCATCGTAATAATGGAGTACAAATATAAAATGGTTAAAATTGAAAACTGGATTTTTGAAAATTTAGTTCGGTACAATTCTTGGTGTGTGCTTATTTTTGTAAGTCTTAGATTGGACTACAATGAATGGTCTCACTGCCCCCAGGAATGAGAGAAGAAACATCAGCCAAAGCTCCTGCTTCAGATCCTTATTCAGTGACTCCTGCTGGAATGTCTTTTACAATTGAATAAGATGAAGAAACCCGCTAGCTTGGATGAGGATCTTGGAGAGCTTTTGCCATCTCTGAAACTGCATCTCAGCAGGGGTTGGCATGCTTGCCTACATGACAACGGCCACAACAGCTTACATTTATATAGTGCCTTTAACATGGTCAAATGTCCCAAAGCACTTCACAGGAGCATCATCAAACAAAATTTGACAGAGATTATAAGGAAATATTTGAATAGATGACTAAAACCTTGGTTAAAGAGGTAGACTTTAAGGATGGTCTTCAAGGAGGAGATAGTGGTGGAGAGGTTTAGGGCCTATGGAGCTGAAGGCACAGCTACAAATGGTTCAGCAATGAAAAGAAGACCAGAATTAGAAGAGTGCAGAGATCTCTGGTTGTAGGGCTGGAAGAGATAACAGAGATGACATAGAAAACAAGGATGAGAGTTTTAAAATAGAGATGTTATCTGACCAGGAGCCAGTGTAGGTCAGCAAGGACGGGGGTGGTGGGTGAATGGAACTTGGTGTGATTTTAAAAATTCTCATCTTTTTAAATCCTTCTGTGATCTGACCCCTCCCCATTTCTATCTCCCTACAACCCTGCAAGATGTCTGCTTTTCTCCAATTCTGAGCTCTTGCACAGACCCTACGTTAATCGCTCTACCATTGGTAGTTGTGCTTTCAGCTGTCTAGCCCTTAAACTCTGGAATTCTTTATTTTTTCTTTATTTATTTTATTTTTTATTTAGAGATACAGCACTGAAACAGGCCCTTCGGCCCACCGAGTCTGTGCCAACCAACAACCACCCATTTATACTAACCCTACATTAATCCCATATTCTCTACCACACCCCCACCATTCTCCTACCACTTACCTACACTAGGGGCAATTTACAATGGCCAATTTACCTATCAACCTGCAAGTCTTTTGGAGGTGGGAGGAAATCGGAGCACCCGGTGGAAACCCACGCAGACACAGGGAGAACTTGCAAACTCCGCTCAGACAGCACCCAGAACTGAACCCGGGTCGCTGGAGCTGTGAGGCTGCGGTGCTAACCACTGCGCCGCCCCTAAACCCTAAACCTCTCGGCTCCCCTCCTTTTTAAGATACTCCTTACAACCCACCTCTTTGACCAAGCTTTTGGTCATCTGTCCTTTTTATCTCCTTATGTGCTCAGTGTCAAACTTTGTTATGATGCTCCTTTGAAGCACCTTGGGACATTTTGCTACAACTGAAGCTGCTATATCAATGTAAGTTGCTTTTTTCGGTTACAAGAAGCAGTGTTTTGGATGAGTTTATAGATGGTGGAAAATGAAAGGCCAGCTAGGACAGTACTGGAACAATCAAGTCTAGAGGTAACAAAAATATGGATGAGGGTTTCAGCAGCAGATGAGCTGAGGCAGGGACGGAGACATATGCTGTAGTAACCCATTGATTGTGAAGTACTTAGGATGTGCTGAGGTACAGATTATGACACTATATAAATGCATGTTTTTTTTAATCCTTATCCCTCCCTTTCTTTTTCCTTTTGTCCTTTCTTTCATAACAGTGACAACACACCAAAAAGTAACTTAATTGGCTGTAAAGAATTTAGGGATATACTAAGAATTTGAACAGTGCTATATTAAAGGCAATGTATTTTTCTTTAAGTAAAAGAGGGGAGAAAACAAATAAAATATGAAATTCATTTCCTGAGTAAAGCCAAAAGCAGCTTGTTCTTTTGCAATTTAAAATGAAGTTTTGAAATCTGAAAGGGGTAAATACAAATTGAATTTGTGTAATTCTATGTTTTGCTTCAAGTTGCTATAATTTCTTTTGGCATTGATAAATATTCGTTTCCCTGCAGATTCAATGGCAATTGATTGTCATGAGTTAAAAGGCAGAATAATTAAAACTAATATCTGAGCCAACCAGGATTTGATACATTTAATTTATAAGAAAAACACAAATTTAGAATGATTCTAATAAATTCTGCAAGTAAAATGCCCACTGTGCAAAAGTCTAGATGAAAACAATAAGAGTTCGTTTTATTAGGCCGATAGCTTGTTTCAAAGCCAACTTACCAGACACCCAATTGACTGAGTAGAATTACACATCTACTGATTTGACTCATATTTTCTGAATGGTGAAAGCGGACGATGCAGTGTCACTGTGAGTTACCTCTGCTCCCTGCAGCATTGAGCTCGACTGCCTATTGCAGCTTTTAAAAGTAGGACAGTGCCAGGTTACACTGCTATTGTGCTCACTGGCCTCCCTGATTCTCAGAAGATGAGTTGACTCTTGCTATTGTCTCTACTAGTGTTAAAAAATGTTGTCACTGGAAAACTCATTGAATATCTCTTCTTTCACTGGTGTGACCTGAAAACTACTTTACACCAACACAGGATATATTGTATAACTGTGCCAAAAGACATGATTCTGGATTGGTTTCTTATTGTTCATATGTATTGGACTGTGATATTGAGGGAATTGCATTTTCAATTCTGATCTTTAAACTGTTAATATTTTTAGTGGATTTTGTTGCTCATTGGTCTGTACATTCAGCATGTCCTTTATTATTATTCTAATAACTGGAAAATTGAAAACTTTGTTGTCTCTGTTTTTCAGCTGGCAATTCCTACTAACTGCTATGTGAATTTTGGCAGCTCAAACACTGGTCTGTGCTTGTATGTGCCTTCCATATGGTGTCAGTGAACAGAAGGAAGTTCTTTAATTCTCTCACTACACAGAATCACATTACAGTTTATTTCAGAAGGAAGTCCATGTGATCTTGCATCCCTTTTCAGAATGATGACTTTTCACTCACTGGTACACTGACTACAAAATATTTTCCCCTTTTGGCTGAAGTATAAATTGCAATATCTGTGAAAACAGAACTCTGAGGCATTTTGCAGATATCAGAGACTAATGTAAAACAGTTAATAAAGGCTTGGATTGTACAGAAACTTGTATATCATAGATTGTAACCCACACTGGTTCACAGATGCTGCCATCTCATTCTTGTCACAATGTAATGCAAACCATCAACATTATATCCAGTCACTTACCCAGTACTAGGGGACAGCTTCCATGTCTATGACTGACGAAATTGTATGTAACAGAACAGAACTTGTACAAAAGTTAAACTCCATTCTGAGATTTTTTAAAGTATATATTTTGCCAATTTTTCTTCATCTACTATTCCTTTTAAGTAGTAATGGCTAAGCTTGATGTATGGTGCAACAGTCACTGGACAGCCTTTGGTACCTTGCCCAAGTGCCTATTCTTCACCTGTGACTCTATGCAATGATTCTCAACAGGTTAGTTGATTTGCTGGGTCCAATTAGTCAAACACTTTCATGTGCTATTGACACATGAACATTTCAGTTAATTGCTAGCAATCAATGGGGAAGCAGCTCCTCCCCACCTTCTCCCTTACACACATGCATGTGCTTTTGTGGTCATTTGATGAGTGCTCTGCAATGTTTGTTTTTGAAGACAGTTGCTTAGGTTGCTCAATGAATGGAGTGTACATGATGCACATTCCTTCCATGTGTCCTTTTTTAAAAATTGCAGTCAGGGTTCTAGCTACATTAGGCCTATTTCAAAGCGACGGTGGCCGGAGTGTTGGCATTAATGGAGCAGAAAGTCTACTGGCCCCATTCTGAGGCCTTCAGTGCAATATTAATGCTGATTTTGATCAGTGAGAATCAACCTTACTCAGTTTTCAAAAATGGCAATGCCAATTTTTGTGCCTGATTGTGGCCCAACTTATGACAAGCCAAGTTGGCTGAATGTTCTGTATGTTTCAGTTAAATGCTTTTGTTAACTGAGCTGTTAGGGTAGCTTTGGAACTAAGGCCTTGAACTATATATAAAAGTGTTTATATTCTTGATTTACTTTTATTCCTACAAGACACCTGTTAATCCTCTTTGGTTTGTCAATATTTCCTTCTCTTGTGTTAATTGTAAATCCCAGCCTTGTCAGGGAGCCACACTTTTCGTACTAATTGGAAACACTCAAATTTACAGCCGATCCCAAGGGTGTTTATTCTGTGCAGCAAGCATGCAATAACCAGCAGATGCAAACTGTGCCAAACTAACTGCATTCTTCTGCATTCAATCTTTCACATATAACATTGAGTGTAATTTAAAAATTGTTTCACAATGTAATACAATGTAAAATTTCTTGGAAGCAATGATGCACTCTCTTGGAAACTTTGCATTTCATAAAGTGTACCCTGATATAAATATCATGGTGGATTTATGGTAGATGTGATTCTTTTGATGAGGTAATTCTTGATTTGGTCCAGATTATTAAACAAAATTGATAAATTGATGTACAAATTGCTTCCTTCATTTACAACTATTTTAATTTTTTTAATGTCCCAATCAGCAAATTGTGATAATTCAATCCTCTTACTTTTGTTGCATATTTAAGCTACCCTTAAAAGCTTTGACCATGAATTAATTTTGCTTCCTAAAAAAAAAAATTCTGAAAAGGCTACAGACTCCGTGCACATTGCAGTTATTTTCCTTTATTCACCCCCACAAATATTTTTCCTGTTTTTTGGAAGTCACTTTTTGATGTTGGGGGTATAGTACAACAGATTCCAGGACACCCTCTGGCCATTATTTCTATTTATTATTTTTCGATTTTCAAAAAGGAGTTCGATATAGCTCTTGGGTCTAAAGGGATCAAAGGGTATGGGGCGAAAGCAGGAACAGGCTACTGAGTTGGATGATCAGCCACGATCATGATGAATGGCGGAGCAGGCTCCAAGAGCCGAATGGCCTACTCCTGCTCCTATTTTCTATGTTTCTATTATTCATTTGAGACCCAGGACACATGAGTGTCATCAGGCCTTTTAACTACAGCCACATCACATCAAGCAGTAAACTAACTTCATTTGATCTCACTGTGTATGCAGCTTTCCTCACTGGATAGTGATCAGAATGGGAACTGTGGCTGGTGAATACTGCAGCCCTCCCTCATTTGAAACAGTCACCGACTGCTGCATTGTTGAAGCTATAAACATTCATTAAATATTGGAAATACTGTAGATATGAACATAAAACTGCTGAAATATTTTACGACATGGACATCCAGGAGACCAGGATCATTGCTTATTTGCACTTCTTGGCTCTATTTAAATTGAAACAATTAGTATTTATGCAGTGCATTGTAAACTAACAGAATCCAGCTTTTGGACCATAACATGAGCACAGATTAAGAAAGGTGCTTTTACTATTGTTCTCCATAGATGCCTGTTGCCATGCTACTTTGTGCTGTGTGGTAGTATTCAGAGAGTTTAGCAATTGCTATTTGTGAATCTTTTTATCTAAATTGCTTCATAATGTTTATCTGAGATTTTCATTGCTCTTTCTCTGATGAAGCATCTGGTCTGGCAGATATGGCACACTCTGGAGTCAAAACTTTGAGGATCTTGGTTAATTTTAATTTAAGAGGAGTCTTTTTGTGATTAGCTGTAAGTTGGCTGCCAAGAACGAAACGTGGAATGAATGCAGAAAGAGAGAGAATGCTGTGATACCTCACTATAAATTGTAGTGCTTTCTTAGTAACTATGCCTGAAAGGGGTGAAAGAGCATTCATTTCATTTCTTCAGTATACACTGCAATTGAACGAGTGAATCAGACGGATTATATTTGGTGCTGGTAAGTAATTTATTCCCAATGATCCATCATTCATTTTTGGGCGGGGTTGGCGAAAACATGAATGTGCGTGGTGTGGGCTAGAGAATTTCATTTACTCCACGCATAAAATTTGGGAGCTTGGCGAGAAAGAACATCTATGTTCTTCAGTCTGTATAGTGCAGTTTTTTTTTTAACGAGCATTATTGTTTAGAGAAGCACTGAAAGTAACAGAGATTCTTCACTTCCACTCCTGTTTGCCATCTTCCAAGGAAGTAGAAATCAGAATGAATGCAAAACTGGAAGTATATTTTGGTTTGGTTTACTGCAGCCTATAATTTTAAACTTTTGACTTTTGCTAGCTGTTCTCCAACGTATCGTAGTCTCCAATAGGCTGCAAGTTACATTGTGTGTTTTCTGTCTTCGTTTTATCTACAAAGTAGTGTTTATTATACTGTCATGAAGACCCCCACCTGCCAAGAATGAGGCATATTAATTTCATCACATGAACATTTATTTTAAATTGTTGCTGGAATGAAGTCTCTATCTGCGTGCGTGTTTATCGCACATGCATGCTCGTGTGGTCATGTCATGTATTCGTAGTCGTTAAAGGAATTAGAGTTTAAAATTAATAAACTTCCACTTTTCTTGTTTAAATTTAAGAAAACCTGTTTAATTGACTTTTTTGCCATCCAATTGGAAAGCAGTGAACAAGGATTCACTGAGGGGAGCTAAAAACAGTGTTTTTAAAATTAAATCCTGTTACAGTTAAACCAGGCTGAGAGGGAACCCCTAGACCCCTTCCTCACCTGGTCATAACAATACTTGAAATCAAATGTAGGGTGGAGTCACAGTTGAAATGTGCAATACACATTTATATTTACTTTTTACGTACAACCCAGAGAAGCAAGGAATCTTGTCGCAGTGTTACCCATTCTCCAGCATTTAGAGTCATAGAGTTATACAGCACAGAAACAGACCCTTCGGCCCATTGTGTCTGTGCTGGCCATCAAGCACCTAACTATTCTAATCCCATTTCCAGCACTTGGCCTGTAGCCTTGTATGCTATGACGTTTCGAGTGCTCATCTAAATACTTCTTAAATGTTGAGGGTTCCTGCCTCTACCACCCCTTCAGGCAGTGCGTTCTATATTCCAACCACCCTCTGGGTGAAAATCTTTTTCCTTAAATCCCCTCTAATCTTCCTTCCTTAAATCTATGTCCCCTGGTTATTGACCCCTCTGCTAAGGGAAAAAGTCTGTCCTATTTAACCTATCAATGTCCCTCATAATTTTGTATACCTCAATCATGTCCCCCCTCAGCCTTCTCTGCTCTAAGGAAAACAACCCTAGCCTTTTCAGTCTCTCTTCATAGCTGAAATGCTCCAGCCCAGGCAACATCCTGGTGAATCTCCTCTGCACCCTCTCCAGTGCAATCACATCTTTCCTATAGTGTGGTGTCCAGAACTGTGCACAGTACTCCAGCTGTGGCCTAACTAGCATTTTATACAGCTCCATCATAACCTCCTTGCCTCGGCTAATAAAAGCAAGTATCCCATATGCCTTCCTAACCACCTTATCTACCTGTGCTGCTGCCTTCAGTGATCTATGGACAAGTACACCAAGGTCCCTCTGACCTGCTGTACATCCTAGGGTCCTACCATCCATTGTTTATTCCCTTGCCTTAGTAGTCCTCCCAAAATGCATCACCTCACACTTCTCAGGATTAAATTCCATTTGCCACTGCTCTGCCCAGCTTATCTATATCATCCTGTAATCTAAGGCTTTCCTCCTCACTATTTACGACACCACCAATTTTCGTGTCATCTGTGAACCTACTTATCATATTTCCTATATTCACGTCTAAATCATTAATGTACACTAAAAACAGCAAGGGTCCCAGCACCAATCCCTGTGGTACACCACTGGTCACAGGTTTCCAATTGCAAAAACAACCCTCTGCCTCCAAGCCAATTTTGGATCCAATTTGCCAAATTACCCTGGATCCCATTTGCTCTTACCTTCTTAACCAATCTCCCATGCAGGACCTTATCAAAAGCCTTACTGAAGCCCATGTAGACTACATCAATTGTTTTACCCTCATCTACACATCCTTGAAAAATTCAATCAAGTTAGTTAGACACGATCTCTCCCTGACAAAGCCGTGCTGACTATCCCTGATTAATCCCTGCCTCTCCAAGTGGAGATTAATCCTGTCCCTCAGAATTTTTTCCAATAGTTTTCCTCCCACTGATGTTAGACTCATTGGCCTGTAATTACCTGGTTTATCCTTGCTACCCTTCTTGAATAATGGTACCACATTCGCTGTCCTCCAGTCCTCTGGCACCTCTCCTGTGGCCAGAGAGGATTTGAAAATTTGTATCAGAGCCCCCTCCCTTGCCTCACATAACAGCCTGGGATACATCTCATCTGGGCCTGGGGACTTAACCACTTTTAAAGCCGCTAAGACATCTAATACTTCCTCCCTTTCAATGCTAATATGTTCAAGTATCCCTCCCTGATCTCTACACCTACATCGTCCTTCTCCATAGTGAACACAGATGAAAAGCAATCATTTAAAATCTCACCTATGTCCTCTGGCTCCACACACACATTGCCACTTTGGTCCCTAATGGGCCCTACTCGTTCCCTGGTTATCCTCTTGCACTTAATATGTTTATAAAACGCCTTAGGATTTTCCTTTATCTTGCCCGCCAATGTTTTTTCATGCCCCCTCTTTGCTCTCCTAATTACTTTTTTTAAGTACCCACTACACTTTCTATACTCCTCTAGTGCCTCTGCTGTTTTCAGTGCTCCATATGTGCCATAAGCCTCCTTTATTTTCCTGATCCAATCCTCTGTATCCCTTGACATCCAGGGTTCCTTAGACTTGTTGGTCCTTCACCTTAACGGGTACATGTTGGCTCTGAACCCTCATTATTTCATCTTTGAATCACTGGTCTAATGTAGACTTTCTTACAAGTAGCTGATCCCAGTCCACTTTGGCCAGATCCTGTTTTATCAAATTGAAATCGGCCTTCCCCCAATTCAGTACCTTTATTTCCGGTCCATCTTTGTCCTTTACCATAACTATCTTAAATCTTAGAGAGTTATGGTCACTATCCCCAAAATGCTCGCCCACTGACACTTCTACCACTTGTCCGGCTTCATTCCCTAGGATTAGATCCAGTACTGCCCCTTCTCTTGTTGGACTTTCCACGTGCTGGCTCAAAAAGCTCTCCTGTGTGCCCTTTAAGAATTCCACCCCCATTAAGCCTTTTGCTCTAAGACTATCCCAATTAATATTGGGGAAGTTGAAATCCCCTACTATTATTACCTTATTATTTTTACACCTCTGAAATTTGCCTACATATCTGCTCCTCTATCTCCCTGACTGGAGGCCTGTAGTAAACTCCCAGCCAAGTGATTGCCCCTTTTTTGTTTTTAAGTTCTACCCATATGGCCTCATTTGAGGAACCATCTAAGATATCATCCCTCCTCCTTACTGCAGTAATTGACTCCTTGCTCAATCGTGCAATGCCACCTCCTCTTTTACACCGCCCCCCACCCCCGGTCACACCCGAAGATTCTGTATCCTGGAATATTGAGCTGTCAGTCCTGCCCTTTACTCAATCATGTCTCTGTGATAGCAATAATATCATCTTCCCATGTGTGAATCAATGCCGTCAATTCATTTGCCTTTCTTGTAAGACTCCTTATGTTAAAATATATGCAATCCAGCCTTGCATTATTCACTTGTGCCTTAACAGGTCTATATTTGCTCTGCCTTCCAGACTGACTTAATTGTTATAAAGTGGTGTCTGAAGAATATAGTCTTGCACATAGGCCTTGTCTGATGTTACTAAGAACACTGAGTCGAAACAGAAAAAGACTATTCACATCACAACACATCCCTTTAACTCTCTGATTGTAGTTCCTAGCTGCATTTTGAATGTCCCTAATATTTTTGCCTCCACTATCCTGCCTGGCAAATTATTCCAAACATTTATCACTGAGGAAACAATGGTAATGTGAAATAGTGGAACTCAGGATTTCAAACAGGAACCTTTTTCACTCAGTAACAAATTGAATTACCTGTTATTAAAGAGCAACTTATTGCAAGTTGGTGGTAACAATAAGAACCCACAAGGAAAAAATTGCAGGAGGGAAGATGAACAAAAATAAGTAAGTGATAGGAGAATCTTAATAAACACATACTCTTAGTAAGTTTATTCTTTAAACTGTTGAGCAAGCTAAGAAAATAAGGAAGATGTTGCATTTTTAAAGCACCTTAGCATTTAATATGAACACCTCAAACTGCTTCACAATTAATTATTTTTGAACTGCAGTTACTGCCATTATGTAGGCAATTGCATGCAAAGTTTCGCAAACAGCAAATGAGATGAATTACACAGTTCATTTTCTTCAGTAACTTGTTTTTTCATTCGTGGGATGTGGGCATCGCTGCCACAGCCAGCATTTATTGCCCATCTTTAATTGCCCTTGAGAAAGTGGTGGTGAACTGCCTTCTTGAACCGCTGCAGTCCTTCAGGTGTCGGTACACCAACATTGCTGTTAAGTAGGGAGTTCCAGGATTTTGACCCAGCAACAGCGAAGGAACGGCAATATGGTTCCAAGTCAGGATGGTGTGTGGCTTGGAAAGGAACTTGCAGGTGGTGGCGTTCCCATACATCTACTGCCCTTGCTCTTCTAGGTGGTACCAGTCACGGATTTGGAAGGTGCTGTCTAAGGAACCTTGGTGAGTTGCTGCCGTGCATCTAGTAGATGGTACACACTGCTGCCACTGTGCGTCGGCGGTGGAGGGAATGAATGTTGAAGGTGGTGGATGCAGTGCCAGTCAAGCAGGCTGCTTTGTCCTGGATGGTGTCAAGCTTCTTGACTGTTGTTGGAGCTGCACCCATCCAGGCAAGAGGAGATTATTGCATCGCACTCCTGACTTGTGCCTTGTAGATGGTGGACAGTCATTGGAGAGTCAGGAGGTGAGTTACTTGCTGCAGAATTCCCAACCTGTGACCTGCTCTTGTAGCCACAGCATTTATGTGGCTGATCGGGTTTAGTTTCTGGTCAATGGTGACCCCAAGATGTTGATAGTGGGGGATTCAGCAATGGAAATGCCATTGAACATCAATGGGAGATGGTTAGATTCTCTCTTGTTTGAGATAATCATTGCCTGACGCTTTTGTGGTGCGAATGTTACTTGCCACTTATCAGCCCAAGCCTGGATGTTGTCCATGTCTTGCTGCATATGGACATGGGCTGCTTCAGTATCTGAGGAGTCGTGAATGGTGCTGAACATTGCACAATCATCAGCGAACATACTTCTGACCTTATGATGGAAGGAAGGCCGTTGATGTAGCAGCTGAAGATGGTTGGGCCTAGGACGCTACCCTGAGGAGTGATGTCCTGGGACTGAGGTGATTGACCTTCAACCAAAACCATCTTCCTTTGCGCTAGGTATGACTCCAACCAGTGAAGAGTTTTCCCCCGATTCCCATTGACTCCAGTTTTACTAGGGCTCCCTAATGCCATACACGGTCAAATGCTGCCTTGATGTCAAGGGCAGTCACCCTCACCTCACCTGTTGAGTTCAGCTCTTTTTTTCCATGTTTAAACTAAGGCTGAAATGAGATCAGGAGCTGAGTGGCCCTAGCGGAACCCAAAATGAGTGTCAGTGAGCAGGTTATTGCTAAGCAAGTGCTGCTTGATCGCACTGTCAACGACCCCTTCCACCTTTCCATCACTTTGCTGATGATCAGGAGTAGACTTACAAAGGGGTAATTGGCTGGAACAAAAACAAGAAATGCTGGATTCACTCAGCAGGTCTGGCAGCATCTGTGGAAAGAGAAGCAGAGTTAACGTTTCGGGTCAGTGACCCTTCTTCGGTAATTGGCTGGGTTGGTTTTGTCCTATTTTTTGTGTGCATGACATACCTAGGCAATTTTCCACATTGCTGGGTAAATGCCAGTGTTGTAGCTGTACTGGAACAGCTTGGCTAGGGGCGCAGCTGGTTCTGGGGCACAATTCTTCAGTACTATTGCCGGAATGTTTTGATTTAAGGGAAGGATGTTGACTGGAATATTAGGAGAACTTTGTGCTATTCTTTAAAGAGTGTCCTAGAATCATTTATATCACTTGGACAGGGCTTTATTTTAGCGCCTCATCCAAAAAAAAGGCACCTCTGACAACGCTGCATTCTTTCAGTGCTGGACTGAAATGTCAGTTAAGATATGTATTCATGTTCAGGCAAGGGTTTGAACTCTCCATCTTCTGACTCAGAAGCAACAATGTTACCAACTGAGCCAAGCTGACCTGTGATAGGAATTAACATGTGGTGTACAGCATAGAATCGGTTACTCACTAACAATTTGTTGAGGGTCACAGACCTAAGTACAATCATATAATGGGAATTTATTTCTGCTTTCACTCATTTAATTTTTTTTAAAATCTACTTTTTTAATGAATTGGGACAATTGCACTGCCATTTAAAAAAAAAAAATCAGATTATCTTATTCTCATTACAAATTTGACAGACTATTCAGAGCTGCAGGCGTAAGTGACCACAAGTTGTGCCTTAGCTGTACTGTGAACACATGATGTAAAAGTTCACATCTATGGCTTCTGTCTTTGTGAGATTATAATTTTCCTTGGGTGCTACTTATGTCTAAAATGCAATCCATCCTGTTTCCAATGATCACCTTTCTATTATAAAAGCAAAATACTGTGGATGTTGGAAATCTGAAATAAAAACCAAGCGCTGGAAATACTCAGCCGGTCTGGCAGCATCTATGGAGAGAGAAGCAGAGTGAACGTTTCAGGTCAATTTCTCTCTCCACAGATACTGCCAGACCTGCTGAGGATCATCTTTCTGTTCTGCCTTTTTTCATTCAAATGGGAAGTGGGGTGAAGTTGGTAAATTTAAGCTCGTTCCTGTACTTGCTATTTGGGGCTTATTTTGCTTTTGTGTGCTAGTGTTTTAAGCTGGAATCATTACTCTTAATGACAAAATTAAACTGGTTTCTCTTTTACTCCTAATTCTTTTAAGATTTCCTTTGGCGATCAGGGGATATCCTGCTAGCAAAGTGGGTATTGTATAAAATTCACACCTGCAATATGATGGGGTATAAAAGTCTTGACATTATGCTCATCTTTAGTTAATTTAGAAACCACATGTCTGAGTCATTCCATCAAGCAAGGACCCTGTGAGACAATATTCTGTTTCATTAAAACTCTGTTTAATGCATTTTGAAAAGGACCAAGTATCTCAATGATTTGATACAATGTTCTTGGAAAATTGTTATGCACTGGTGATAATTGAGTAAGTATGTATATGTAATTTCATCTTTTTTCAATTGCTTCAGTGTATGTTGTAACAAACCAATCGTAGTTTAGACTGAAATGTGTGTTCAGTCAGAATAGTGTTTTTCTGTCTGAGAGATCAGGCTGCCGTACATCTGGCATGGTCTAGCACTGAAAAGGTAGATTGGTAGCCCTGAGCCACACACACCTACCCTGTTTCAGCTTATAAAGTGGTGCCTTTAGAAACTACCTTGTGCAGTGGGCATGGAGTGTTGGTAGACCCCCAAGGATATAAGAGTCTTGTGTACAGATTGAGCTTCATGACAGGGAGGGGAAGTGAAAATTCTATGAATCTTCCAGTAAGAAAGAGGTGAGGCCTCAGAGTAAATCAAATCTTGACAGGGAACATCATGGTGGTATTCAAAAGGAGGCTGGGAAGTAGCATAGCAGGACTTGGTTTTGGTTTTGACTAATCCATTTTTAATCTATTTAAACTATTTAATCAAACATTGCATTTAGATTTAAATTCAAAATTTAAATAAAACCTGCATATGTTTTGATTCTTCTTGGTCAGTATACATTTTTAATGACACGAGTCCTTTTTGTGCAGAAGTTTGGTGATATGAATTTGGGAAGGAATTGTCTACAATTCAATTGTAGGTAGCAGTGAAGGTTTTTGAGTGTTTATCTTTTTATGTTTTGGTAGAGTGTTAAAGCAGGAAAAAACAGCTGTGGTTAGATCAGTGGAGTAGCTGAGATTCCAGACATCAAAGGCTTGAAAAACTTCCAGTGGAGCAAACAAAACAGAGAATATTGTCGATTAATGTTTCTTTCCCTGCCAAATCCTAATTAGCATTTGGCCTGGGTTCAGCCGACATGTGATTGTTACAATACTCTGGTTGTGCCAATACAATTGGATTTATTCCATGTAGTTCTGTGTCTGCCCATCATCCTGTGGTGTGTTCTGCGTTGCCAATAGAACCCAGTATATTGACAAGTCAGTCGGACATTTTTCTTTCATGTGTTTGCTCCTTTTATTCCTCAGTCCTGTGTTTCATGGGGCTACAATTTTACAGGCATCCTTGATGCTCTTGCACCATTCCAGTTGATAGTTCTTCATCTGTGAATCTGGGCAATGAATGATGGTGAGCTTTGGAGACCAGTCCATACCTAGTGTAACAGAGTGAAGTAATCGTGGTTAGACATCTGTCATTGGTGGGAGCAGTCATGGGAGGAATTCAGGTGACAAGTTAGTTCACATGAAGAAAATTGCATAACACGGCTGCAAATTTTCTAATAGTGTATTTAAAGACGCTTTAAAGATGTCTGCAAATGCGACATGAAGTCCTTTGACATTGATCACAAGTCGTGGGAGTCAGTTGCCAGTGATCGCCAGAGCTGGCGGACAGCCATAAAGGCGGGGCGAAAGTGTGGCGAGTCAAAGAGACTTGGCAGTTGGCAGGAAAAAAGACAGAAGCGCAAGGCGAGAGCCAACTGTGTAACAGCCCTGGCAACCAATTTTTTCTGCAGCGCCTGTGGAAGAATCTGTCACTCTAGAATTGGACTTTATAGCCACTCCAGGCGCTGCTTCACAAACCACTGACCACCTCCAGGTGCTTACCCATTGTCTCTCGAGACAAGGAGCCAAAGAAGAAGTAGTATTGGTACGAATTCATCAGCTAAAAAATTCTTTTTAATGTATTGATACCAGCCATTGATATCAATGATACATCCGTTAGCAACTGGGTGCAATCTATAATTCACCGCAACTGCATCAGGCAGCTATATTGTATAAATAATACCTTGGCTGGTAATTTTTCTCTACCAATTCAGTGAAATCAGGTAAACCATTTTACAGAATAATGCGGAGCATTTTATTTAGGCCAGTGATAGATTGTAATAATGAGGTTGAATTGATATCATCAATAGAATTGCTTAAAAACAAATTTCAAGAAGTGTCTCCAGTTAGTATCTCGTCTTAAGAAAAAAGTGAACCTTGAAACGATCGGCAACTTGGTTGTGATGTATCCCTTGTCTGTAACATGTAGACATTCACTGTCGATGTGAATAATGGAATCTAATATTGGTAGATGCGTATCACCTGTTACATACGAACATACGAATTAGGAGCAGAAGTAGGCCATTCGGCCCCTCTAGCCTGCTCCACCATTCAACAAGATCATGGCTGATCTGTTTGTTTCTCAAATTCCACACTCCCATCTACCCCCGATAACCTTTGATTCCCTTGCCTCACAGGAATCTATCTACCCCCGCCTTAAAATTATTCAATGACCCCGCCTCCACAACTTTCTGAGGCAGAGAGTTCCAAAGTCGCACAACCCTCAGAAAAAACATTTCTCCTCATCTGTGTCCTAAAAAGGTGACCCCTAATTTTAAAACAGTGCCCCCTAGTTCTGGAATCCCCCACAAGAGGAAACATCCTTTCCACAGCCACCTTGTCAAGACTGTTCTTATATACTTCAATCAAGTCTCCCCTCACTCTTCTAAACTCCAGTGAAGACAAGCCCAGTCTGTCCAAATTTTCCTCATAAGACAACCCGCTCATTCCAGGTATCAATCTGGTCAACCTTCTCTGAACCGCCTCCAGCGTATTCACATCCTTCCTTTAAATAAAGAGACCAAAACTGCACACAGTATTCGAGATGTGGTCTCACCAATGCCCTGTATAACTGAAGTGTAACATCCTTTTATTTTCAATTCCTCTCATAATAAAGGATAGCATTCCATTAGCCTTCTTTATTACTTGCCGTACCTGCATTCCAACTTTTTGTGACTCATGTACTAGAACACTTGGATCCCTCTGTATCTTGGAGTTCTCAGTCATTGTCCATTTAAATAATACTCTGCTTTTTTAATTCTTCACATTTTTCCCACATTATACTCCATCTGCCAAATTATTGCTCAGTTGCTCAACCTATCTATATCGGTCTGCAAGCTCATTATGTCCTCTTCACAACATACTTTCCTACCTATCTTTGTGTAATCTGCAAATTTAGTTACCATGCCAGCGCTCCCCTCATCTAAGTCATTTGATATAAATTGTAAAATGTTGAGGTCCCAGCACAGACCCCTGCGAGATTCCACCCATCACATCCTGCCAATCAGACAAGTGCCCATTTCTGCATACTGTCTGTTTTCTACCAGCCAGCCAATCTTGTATTCATGCTAATATGTTACCCACTACACCATGAGCTCCTACTTTGCACAATAACCTTTTATGTGGCAACTTGTCAAATGCCTTCTGGAAATCCAAGTACAGTAGATCAGCAGTGTCCCCTTTATCCACGGCACATGTTACTCCTTCAAAGAACTCCAATAAATTGGTTAAACATGATCTCCCTTTTCCAAAGATATGCTGACTATTCCCAATTACCTTGAGTTTTTCTAAGTGCCCAGATATAGCCTCCTTAATGATCGATTCTGACACCTTCCCCACGACAGACGTTCCGATGAAGGGCCACCGACCCGAAACGTTAACTCTGCTTCTCTTTCCATAGATGCTGCCAGACCTGCTGAGTGGTTCCAGCATTTCTTGTTTTTATGTCAAGTTAACTGGCCTATAGTTACTTGTTTTCTGTCTCCTCCCGCACCCCCCCCCCCCCCCCCCCCACTCTTGAATGGAGGGGTTATATTTGCTATTTTCCAGTCTGATGGAACCATTCCAGAATGTAGTGAATTTTGAAAAATTAACACCAATGCATTTACTATCTCATTAGCCATCTCTTTAAGACACTAAATTGAAGCCCATTAGGATCCTTGGACTTGTCAGCTTGCAGCTCCATCAGTTTGGACAGTACTGCTTTTCTGGTGATTGTAATTTCACAAAGTTTCTCTCTCCCTTCCACCTCCTGATTTACAGCAATTACTGGAATTTTTTTTGTATCCTCTATAGTGAAGACAGAAGCAAAATATTTGCTCATTTCATCCGCCATTTCCTTATTAACTCCCCATTCTCACTCTGTAGAGGACCAACGCTCACTTTACTACTTTTCCTTTTTAAGTACCTGCAGAAACTCTTGCTATTTGTTTTTACATTTCTAGCTAGCTTCCTCTCATACTTTAATTTATTTCTCCTGATTAACCTTTTTGTCATTCTCTGCCGTTCTTTATATTCTGACCAATCATCTGACCTGCCACTCATCTTTGCACAATTATATGCTTTTTCCTTAAGCCTGATGCTTTCCTTAACTTCTTCAGTTAACCACAGCTGGTGGGTCCTCCCCTGAGAATTTTTCTTTATAGTTGGAATATATTTATCCTGAGTATTCTGAAATATCCCCTTGAATGTCTGCCACTGTATCCTTAGATAAGGAGCAGACACTTAAGGAAAAATGAGGAAACGTTTTTGTTTTTAAAAAGAGTACTGGTGCTGAATAGTAGAACAATGCTTAATTGCTCCTTGCAAAAAATTTTAATGTCAAACTATGCTTCTGACTTCTGCCAGTAATTCCCAGCTCAGGAAAACTGGAAGATTAGTTTGGCTCCCTTTCAAACTGTCTAAATTTTAGGCCTAACAGCAGCATTAAATGGGCCAGAAAGGAACTGGACATGCACAATTTGTGAATCATTGAGACTTGGCTGAGGCAGATTAACATTACTGACCACATTCTCCAGCTTTGTGTATTTCAAGTTATACACCAGTCATACTTCTCACCATGGCTGCCCAATGGCTTGGTGGGTAAATATACCACCAAATATCATGTGTTACAACTCAGATAGCCAGGTGGTGAAGGATAGAACTGGAGTGAAGTCTTGATACACTTAAAAGTTTTTGTTTACAGAAATCCCAATTAATGCCTATCGCCTGAATATAATTAAGCAGCCAATTAATATACAATTAACAGATTCCCTTCTCTCTTTAAATAAATATTAAACTTTAAAAATACAACCAAACTTTAAAAAATGACTTCCATACCGTGTACAAAGCATTACCTTGTGAGATGCCCCCCCTCCTTCAGGACCCCTGATAATTTCTTTGAGTAAAACAATATGACAGTTGATGGCTTGAATCTACCCATTTAATTTGAGATTTCCTTTCTCACCAGCATTTGTTTCAAGCTGGCAAACTCGATCTGTAATCCTTTTCTCATTCTCACTTTTTATAGAGTGTAAATTATCCCACAATGAATGATTACGTACATAACATTCAATGAGTTTACTATCTTCAGTATCCCCAATATACAGGATGTCACTTAAAATATTTGCCAGATAGAATTCCATATCCACTGCCTCTAAAAGAGTCAGTGTTTCAGCAGCCAGGTAAATTTTAACAACACTTTTTATTTTCTTTGTTTCCAAAGCTAAAGGACAACATACAAGAAGATGCCTGAAACTATTTCATGGAACTAATAAAAAAAAAATTGGGAGATCTGCTTTTAGTTGAACACAACCTATTTTCAACAAAACCGATCTCTCTGAAAAGTACCATACCCTGCATGTATCATTCAGGCCATAGGTGCATTTGTTTAGTTTCCACAGATTTCCTTCTGTATCTGCTGCCTCTTTTAGTGGTTTCAAAAACACTTCTCTCTAAAAAGTATCACCCTGCAGAAATGCAAACTTTTAGGTCAAGTGATCTACATTCCATGAATATTTGTCCGAAACAGTCAAAAAGACTTGAGATTACTTTTACAGCAATGGGAGAGACCACTGTAACAGCTGCATCATCCAGTTGCTTTTTAAAACCCCTAGCTACTTGCCTCACTTTAGCCTCAAGTCCCACCTGCAAGAACCTTTTCAATACAAACCCACATATGGAACAAAACCAGTTATTCATTTTCTGGTACCTCAGAATAACCCCTAAACTCTCTCCAACTATCTAATTCCCTTTGTTTTGTGTCTCATTAGTTTATCTTAATTTTATTGGCAGCCGCCAAAACTTCATGATCACGAGGACTTCCATTTCTGGTTTTGTTATGAGACTGCTTTGTGGTCTTCATTCCATTGTCTAATTAATTTGTTCAAGCTACAGTCTTTACTTCCACTTGCATGTCTGTATGGATTACTACTGCAAGAGCTCCTTCTTGCACTTTTGAAAGTTCTTTCTACAGTTTGTGATTTGTTTTCGTTCATAAGAACCACTTCTGGAACTTCTGGACTCATTATCATACTTGTACTGTTCTTTCTTACTTTCCACTCTTTCACTCCCTTCTGCCAGTTCATGGACCTTGCTTCATGGCCATCATCCTGAACATTCAACCAGCATTCAACAATTCTGAAGGGGCTGCAGGAGCAGAGGGACCTGGGTGTATATATGCATAAGTCATTGAAGGTGGCAAGACAGGTTGAGAGAGCAGTTAATAAAGCTTACAATATCCTGGGCTATATTAATAAGGACATAAAGTATAAGAGCAAGCAAGTTTTATTGAACTTGTATAAGACACTAGTTCGGCCTCAGTTGGAGTACTGCATCCAGTTCTGGGTGCCGCACTTCAGGAAAGACGTGAGGGCATTGGAGAGAGTATAGAAAAGATCCATGTGAATGGTTTCAGGGATGAGGAATTTCAGATATGAAGATAGATTGGAGAAGTTAGGACTGTTTTCCTTGGAGAAGAGAAGGCTAAGAAGTGATTTGATAGAGGTATTCAAAATCAAGAGGGGTCTGGACAAAGTAGATAGAGTGAAACTGTTCCCACCCGTGAAAGGATTGAGAATAAGAGGTCACAGATTTCAAGTATTTGGTAAGAGAAGCAAAAGTGACATGAGGAAAAACTTTTTTGCACAGCGAGTGGTTAAGGTCTGGAATGCGTTGCCTGAGAACGTGGTGGAGGCAGGTTCAATTGAAGCATTCAAAAGGGAATTAGACAGTTATATGAAGAGGAAGAATGTGCAAGGTTATGGGAAATGGCACTGAGGGAATTGCTCTTTCAGAGAACCAGTGCGGTCACAATGGGTCGAATGGCCTCCTTCTGCACGGTAATGATTCTGTGATTCTGTTTTTCTTGCATGTCCCATGATCATAGCATTTCTCTATTTATTCGACCCCTCTGAAATATCTGTGACCCGGGTACCTACTCTGGGAAACCAGCCTGTAGATGTGATAGCTCTGTCATGTGTGTCATGATCTGTCCCATTACCACTATCCAGCCCTTGTCTACTTCTATCATCTGCTCAGAGTCTGAGATTTTATAATTAATTCTGATTAATCGTGAGGAATGAACTTTAACAGCTTGATTGCCATGTTGGACAAGTACTGTCTTGCCATCATGACCTACAGTCTTAGCAGGACATTTCCATTTCCTATGACCCTCTCTTTCATAATATACCCGATCTCCTGAATTAAACACTCTCAGATGGTCTAATATGATGCCTCAGTGCTCTAAGAATTTTCTCTACCTCAGCTTTGATAAAAGCCGGTTTCCCTGCATACAAACCATTTAAATACTCAGAAAAAAATTTAACTAATTGTAGTTCCTTCTAGAGCAGGAGGATTAACACAAAGAACAGAAGGTAATTTAGAATTTCACCCATACACTAGTTGATGAGGACTATATCCTCCAAACATCTGAAAAGAATTCTTTACATGAAATGTCCATTATCACAGTTCCAATTTCATCTTCTGTTGCTATAACTGGATTTGATACATTTACTTTCATCACTATTCTGTCTGTCTTTAATCTTTCTGTTGTATTGACACTTGTGTCTGGTATCTGGACTATTTTGAAATCTGGCAACCCTTGAGTCTTCTATTGAAGCATTCAAAAGGGAATTAGACAGTTATATGAAGAGGAAGAATGTGCAAGGTTATGGGAAATGGCATTGAGGGAATTGCTCTTTGAGTTACAGTGGAATGTATCATTTGTTCCATGAAGGCTAAAGGAAATGGCTGTTTGTTTGTTTCCCCAGGAACTTTTTAAGGCAGTTGATATCTGATCCAACAGAGTCTCCTTCTCTAAGAACCATATAGCAAGGATAGCAAGAGGCTTTTTCCCAGAGTGGGGGTTTCAATTACTAGAGGACACGAGTTCAAAGTGAAAGGGGAAATGTTTAGGGGGGATATGCGTGGAAAGTTCTTTACGCAGAGGGTGGTGGGCACCTGGAACGCATTGCCAGCGGAGGTGGTAGATGCAGGCACGATGGAGTCTTTTAAGATGTATCTAGACAGATACATGAATGGGCAGGAAGAAAAGAGATACAGAACCTTAGAAAATAGGCGACATGTTTAGAGAGAGGATCTGGATCGGCGCAGGCTTGGAGGGCCGAAGGGCCTGTTCCTGTGCTGTAATTATCTTTGTTCTTTATCTTTGTTCTTTGTTCATATGTCAGTTAGAACCAGTTGCCTGTCCATATGAGACACCTTAGCACAATCTACACTATTAAATGCTAGTACTGATCCAGATATCCTTAAATTAAACTTTGCCAACCATTTGTACAATGGTTAAAGTCCATGATAGATTTTTCCCTGAAATGACATTTCCGTCTCCACATAAAACCAATTCTTCATCCCACCGCTCTTGCAAGCTACTGTCCCATCTCCAACCTCCTTTTCTTCTCCAAAGTCCTTGAATGTATTGTTGTCTTCCAAATCCATTGCCATCTTTCCCAGAACTCCATGTTTGAATCCCTCCAATCAGGTTTCCCCCCCCTGCCACAGTACCGATTAAAAAGCTCTTGCCAAAATCACAAATGACATCCTGTGTCGCTCTGACATAGGATAAAATTTCCCTCTGCAGCCTTCTCTACCTGTCTGCAGCCTTTGACCAGGTTGACCACACCATCCTTCTCCAACACTTCTCCATTGTCATCCAGCTCGGTGGGACTGCTCACACCTGGTTCCATTCTTATCTATCTAATTGTAACTAGAGAATCACCTGTAATGGCTTCTCTTCCAGCTCCCTCACCGTTGCCTCAAGTGTTCCACAAGGATCTATCCTTGGCCCCCTCCTATTTCTAACCTACATACTGCCCCTCAGCGACTTCATTGGAAAGCGCAGCGTTAGTTTTTACATGTATGCTGATGACACTCAGCTCTACCTCACCACTACGTTCTCGACTCCTCCACTGTTGCTAAATTATCTGACTGCTTATCCAACATCCACTACTTTGCAACCTTGGTGTCACATTTGACCCTGGAGATGAGCTTCCAACCTCATATTCGTGACATCACCTAAGACTGCCTATTGTCCACCTCAGTAACTTCATCCCTGTCTCAGCTCATTTGCCGCTGAAATCCTTATTCATGCCTTTGTTACCTCTAGACTTGACCGTTCTAATGCACTCCTGGATGGTCTCACATATTTTACTCTCCATAAACTTGCCATCCAAAATTCTGCTGCCCATGTCTTAATTCACACCAAGTCTCATTCCACTGTCACCCCTGTGCTCGCTGACCTACATTGGCTCCCAATCAAGCAATGTCTTGATTTTAAAATTCTCATCCTTGTTTTCAAATCCCTCCATGGCCTCATCCCTCCCTATCTCTATAATTGCCTCCAGCCCCACAACCCTACAAAGTATCTGTGCTCCTCTAATTCTGGCCTCTTGTGCATCCCTGATTTTAATTGCTCCACCATTGGTAGCCATGCCTCCAGTTGCCTAGGCCCCAAGCTCTGGAATACTCTCCCTTTGCCTCTCTGCCTTTCTACCTCACTTTCCTCCTTTAAGACAGTCCTTAAAACCTACCTCTTTGACCAAGCTTTTGGTCATCAGACCGAATGTTTTGTGGCTCAGTGTCATTCTTTGCTTTATAAGGCTCCAGTGAAGTGCCTTGAAATGCTTTATTACTTTAAAGGTGCTAAATAAATATAGGTAGTAGTTGTTTTCTGAAATCTATCTCATTCTGATCAGGCCACATAAAAGGACATCTTTCTTGTAGATTTCATCCAGGAATTCTATTAGAAAGTCTAAACCTTCATTACTGTCCAACTGACTGACATGCGTCTCAGAAAATACCTTCTTTCTGATTTTACTTTGAGCAGGAAGCAACAATCCCAAGGACAGACCTTGTTTTTTCTTTTGTAGGGAAATAACCCATGTCCACATATGACCATTGGAAGAATGAGATTGATATGGTTCAGACTCTGCAAACATTGGAGGGTAATCATATCTCGATTTAAACTTGCTTTCTGCCACTTTCCATGATGGTTTTATGTCCTAATAAAACATATCGTAGTTTTGAACCTTCAACTTTAGACAACCATTCTCCGCTACCATTTAAAACTCAAGATAGCCAGGTGGTGAAGGATAGAACTGGAGCCAGGCTTTTATACACAGAAACACACATGTCATATTGCGCACCTCCATCCAACCACCACCTTTTCAGTGTGCACCTGTATATAGGAGCACAGGTGAATCCCCAGTTAATGTACACCACCTGAATACAACTAAACACCCGATTAATATGGGTGGTTGATGGTCGGCACAGACTCGGTGGGCCGAAGGGCCTGTTTCAGTGCTGTATCTCTAAAACTAAAAAACTAAAACTAAAAATATACAATTGACATGATGCTAAGAAATGCAGACCAGAAAATCTTGCATTCAATTCTCTGTCTTGCCTGTCTGTGTTTAGTTAAATGATTTCAGATTAAAAAACTCATCAACTCATCAGGTAAATGGTGAAGGGAGAGAAGGGAATTCAGCTGGATCACATCTTCAGATCAATGTCCAGTGAGCTCTGATGGAAAATGCATATGTGGTTATCTGGTGAATCAGATCAGACTCTGCAATGCTCAGTATAGGCCAGGAGCCTGCTGAGGCATTGTGCAGACTCAAGCTTGGAAGAATGGGCACTTGGCTGAAGCTACTGGTGTCTATAGAACGACATCCTAGCAATATTCAGGAAAGAAGAATATTGGTGGAGCTAAACAATAATGACAGAAACTTCCATCACCATCTTTCCAGTCAATCAAGGCATAGAGACTCCCTCTTTTCTGACTTTTCTACAGCCCATTTTACTTTTGCAACTTGATTGCTCTCTTTCCACCTCCCCTTTATAATACTCCATACATAACAATGGATTGCATTCACCTTTAGGGTATGTGTTTATGGCAGCAGGTCTCTGACATTGAGTATCATGCTAATGTGGGAGGCCAGGTAATTCCCTGGACAGGGTGATAAATCCAAGTGCAAACATCCTAGATTGATTTCTCACGCCACCTGCCACTCAGTCTCAACATGAGTGGCAGAATCCCATCTGTTTAAAATTTGTGATTTGTGCATGGAAGCCTGAATACTAAATGGTATTATAATAAATCTTCTTCTTCTTTGGCCTCCTTGTCTCGAGAGACAACGGGTCAGCGTCTGGAGGTGGTCAGTGGTTTGTGGAGCAGTGCCTGGAGTGGCTATAAAGGCCAATTCTAGAGTGACAGACTCTTACACAGGTGCTGCAGATAAAATTGGTTGTCGGGGCTGTTACACAGTTGGCTCTCCCCTTGCGCTTCTGTCTTTTTTCCTGCCAACTGCTAAGTCTCTTCAACTCGCCACACTTTAGCCCCGCCTTTATGGCTGCCCGCCAGCTCTGGCGATCACTGGCAACTGACTCCCACAATTTGTGATCAATGTCACAGGACTTCACGTCAGGTTTGCAGATGTCTTTAAAGCGGAGACATGGACGGCCGGTGGGTCTGATACCAGTGACAAGCTCGCTGTACAATGCGTCCTTGGGGATCCTGCCATCTTCCATGCGGCTCACATGGCCAAGCCATCTCAAGCGCCGCTGGCTCAGTAGGGTGTATATGCTGAGGATGTTGGTTGCCTCGAGGACTTGTGCGTTGGAGATACGGTCCTGCCACCTGATGCCAAGGATTCTCCGGAGGCAGTGAAGATGGAATGAGTTGAGACGTCGCAATTGGCTGACATACGTAGAGCAAGGTACTGAGGACACAGGCTTGATACACTCGGACTTTTGTGTTCCGTGTCAGTGCGCCGTTTTCCCACACTCTCTTGGCCAGTCTGGACATAGCAGCGGACGCCTTTCCCATGTGCCTGTTGATTTCTGCATTGAGAGACGGGTTACTGGTGACAGTTGAGCCACTTCCAGAGCGTGGTCGCCGATATTGATGGATGGAGCATTTCTGACGTCCTGTCCCATGATGTTCGTTTTCTTGAGGCTGATGGTTAGGCCATATTTGTTGCAGGCAGCCGCAATCCTGTCGATGAGTCTCTGCAGACACTCTTCAGTGTGAGATGTTAATGCAGCATCGTTAGCAAAGAGGAGTTCCCTGATGAGGACTTTCTGTACTTTGGTCTTCGCTCTAAGACGGGCGAGGTTGAACAACCTGCCCCCTGATCTTGTGTGGAGGAAAATTCATTCTTCTGAAGACTTGAACGCATGCGAGAGCAGCAGGGAGAAGAGGATCCCAAACAGTGTAGGTCCGAGAACACAGCCCTTTTTCACGTCACCTAGGATAGGAAAGGGGTCTGATGAGGTACCGCTATGCTGAATTGTGCCTTTCATATTGTCATGGAATGAGGTGATGATACTTAGTAGCTTTGGTGGACATCTGATCTTTTCTAGTAGTCTGAAGAGACCACCTCTGTTGACAAGGTCAAAGGCTTTGGTGAGATCAGTGAAAGCAATGTAGAGGGGCATCTATTGTTCGCGGCATCTCTCCTGTAGCTGGCGAAGGGAGAACAGCATGTCAATGGTGGATCTCTCTGCTCAAAGGCCACCCTGTGCCTCAGGGTAGACACGCTCAGTCAGCTTCTGGAGCCTGTTTAAAGCGACTCAAGCGAAGACTTTCCCCACTATGCGGACCAGGGAGATTCCATGATAGTTGTTGCAGTCACTGTGGTCACCCTTGTTCTTATAGAGGGTGATGATATTGGCATCGTGCATGTCCTATGGTGCTGCTCCCTCATCCCAGCACAAGCAAAGCAGTTCGTGGAGTGCTGAAAGTATAGCAGGTTTGGCACTCGATTATTTCAGGGGCAATGCCGTCCTTCCCAGGGACTTTTCCACTGGCTGGAGAATCAGTGGCATCACTGAGTTCCGATTTTGTTGGCTGTTCATCCAGCTCATCCATGACTGGCAGAGACTAGGCTGCATTGAGGGCGGTCTTGGTGACAACAGTGGCAACACCTATGCAGTCATATTCAGCTGGCCTCTGACACCGGAAACATCACAGGAATGTATGATGGCATTACGAGAGCTTTTGGGCCAACCATCAGGAAGATCGCCCCCCTCAAATCTAAATCAGGAGACGCAATCACTGGCCAATGCAAGCAAATGGATCGCTGGGTGGAGCACTACCTAGAACTGTACTCCAGGGAAAATGTTGTCACTGAGACCGCCCTATAATAAATACCAGAACAGTAAAGTCACAGTAACTTGAAACTGAATCTATTTATTGAATTTTAAGGACTTGTTTTGTTGAGTTTCCAGCCTGTGTGTTGCTTGCACTTTCCTCTGTTTTTACTGGATTTGAAAGTGTTCCATGTTTTGCTGGTTGTTTAGTACAGGCATTCCTTTCAACAGTCATTGATATGATCTAAAGAAGAGCGTGTATGTTCAAAAACTGCAGTATTTCTTTTGTTCAATGGGTGGTCTATCTTCATGCCAGAAAAATGTTCCAGACAGAAATCAACTATGTCCTCAGCTATTGCCCAGCACTATACATTGAAAAAAGATTTCTGGTAAATGCAATGTTTTGGAGCAATGAATTCTATTGACCCCAGCCAGACATTTCTGACCCTGTTTGTTGCACTCCTAAACTCCATTCTTTTTTCCTCTTGTGAAAAACTTCTGATGGTGCATGGTTCCAGATGTACTGATCATTCCCTACTACATCAATGAAGTAAGCTTAGAAAGGTGACATTATTGTCTGATCCTTTTAACCAAAGTTCTCACACTTACAGTTTCTATCAGTGGTCATTGAACCATAGAAAAATTACGGCACAGAAGGAGGCCATTCAGCTCAACATGTCTGTGCCGGCCGAAAAAACTAGCTGCCAAATCTAATCCCACCTTCCAACACCTGGTCCATAGCCTTGCAGGTTAGAGCACTTCAGGTGCATGTCCAGGTACCTTTTTAAATAAGTTGAGGGTTTCTGCCTCCACCATCATTCCTGGCAGTGAATTCCAGACACCCACCACCCTCTAGATGAAAAGGTTTTCCGCATGTTCCTGTTAATCCTTCTATCAACACACGGGTCCTTCCTGTCTACTCTATCTAGGCCCCTCATAACTTTGCACACCTCAATTAAGTCATCCCTCAGCCTTCTCTTTTCTAAGGAAAACAACCTGAACTGATCCAATCTTTTCTCATTGGACAGCAGCTAACAGTGGGAAGCCTGGTGGTGTTTTTTGCTAAAGAGGTTGGCAATGGTCCTTGAGGTGGGAAGAACGAGCAAGTATTATTTTTCACCAAAAGCTTTTTTTGGTGCTTACAATCATGATATAGCAGATTAATTTATATTCTATTCAATGCTTAATGCTGTAGATGACTTCTCTTTGTACAGTGATAGCATTTTAAAACACCAGACATTGATCTGAACACATCAGTCTGTAGACTTGAAGGCCTCAAGTTTTGTTCGCAATTGAAAATGGGCACACGGGGAAGGCACAGGCTGTGTAAATCTGTCACATGGTCACAAAACCAGGTGAAATTGGTACAGTCAGCTCACCATGAGTTGGGTCTTAAGGGTATTCAGCATTGGCTCTGTTTCAGGGTGAGAGGTAGGGCAGGAAATTGGGCTTGACTGATACCACTTAAAGATGGCTAGCACCTCCTTTAAAAAGGGAGATATGTTCTGGTTGCAGATGTTCCAACCGAGGCAGGAGTAATGCACTGTTAATTCAGTCCCACCACTGCACAAGTCATAGCATATTAGTAAAGTTTCCCACCTACTGGAAATTAGCCAAATTAAACACTTTATTAACCCCCAGAATAAAACACACCAAACCAGATATCTTTAAACAACAACAAATTAACTATTTATTAAACTAAATCCTAAACAATGTTGAGATAAATCTATGTCTGAAAAGACTCATTCTTGCTAATCCTCATGCATACACACACATTCAAAACCCAATGGTTAACTTAAAAAAAAGTCTTTAAATCAGAGCTGTCTCTTCGGAATAATAAACTAATTGGGTTGTAAGTCCTGGTGGGTTGTTTTCCTGGAGCAGCGAGGTGTTCCAGAGGCGAATAGTCAGATGCCACTTGCAGTCTCCAGGTGAATTTGATGAACAATCTAATGGATATGTGTTCAAGGCAATTCGGCTACAGCAGGCATCACAGATCTTTCAACAAAGACTAGCAACAGGTCTGTTTGGATTTTGAATTAGCAGTCTAACTGTGGAAACTTTCCTGAGAATTCTAGAACTACTAGAAACACAAAAGGCAACAAAAAGTCTGTGCTGAGGCAGACACCTCTGAGACTGGAAGTATAAAGAATTTGCTACCTCCAACATTGCAAAGATTCCTTTCCAGGGGTCTTTGTCTTCTTTGACCTACTGGCTGTGTTTTACCTAATGTAGATTTTCTGAAGAGAGGGACAATTCTTCCTTCAGGGAGAGAAGCTCTTCTGGACTACCAGAACAAACCAGTTCCAGCCAGTTTTACACAATGTCATACTGATACAATATAGCATGTGACCTCACTCTCTTGCCACTGCCTGGAAACAGGCTTGCAGCTCGCACTCACTGTTCCCAGAAACAGAAAAAAAAACTCCTCTCAGTCTTAATGGTATACAGACCCCCTTAGATTTTAACAGAAAAAAAACAACACTGCCATGACACAGGGAGTGGAGAAACTATCTTGAAGGGATAACATGGCTAGCAGAGGTGTGGAGAGGGCACCCAGATTCTTGAATGCAGCTGATGTGGACTTGGTCCAGGCTATCATCAAGAAGAGGGAGATCCAACACCTCCATGGCCAGTGGGAAGGGTTTGCAGAGGAGGTCAACACCAGGACCTCGGCTCCCAGGGCATGGCTGAAATGCAGAAAAATGTTCAATGACCTCAGCGGAGTTGTCAAATCAAAATCTTGCCTCTCACCTCAATTACTTGTGCCTAATACCTACTGTAACACTACTCTCTTTCCCCCTCTTCCCTTCACTTGTCTAAGATCACTGTAGTGTACCACACTTCAGAACATCCTGTCATTCCCACAGTCTGCTCTTGTGCAGACCCCATAGGAGTGCTGAGACCCAGTCCCAGCAGAATGGCTGTGACTCCATGGGAGAGACTCCATCTTTTTTGTCTCAAGATGACAGCATGCCTGATTCCCGGGGCTGCTCTGGCCCATACTGTGCTGCAGTCTGCAGCCTGGTCTTCGAGGCCAGAGCTGCTCAAGGGCACCCACCACAGCCATCTGAAACAAAACAGCCTTTCACCTCATGAGTTGTAACCACTTCATAGAATCATTAGGATATGTAAACAAGAACACAGTCACTTAGGGGCTTCACAAGAGTGATTCTTAATCATTCCTTTTAAATATTGTATAGATGGAATGGAGTTATAGTTATTGGATAACATTCTGGATTTGGTGTTGGTGTAGCATTTGGAGTGAAGTGAGGGCAAGACCCATATGGCTAGACTGAAGGAAAAATATTAGATGGTGGTGGTAAGGACGGTGGTGATGAGGATTATGGGATATTTGGGGGATTTGGAATAGGGTTGATTGCTATTGGATGAGTTGCCCTCTAAAAGGTCTAGCAACTAGAGGCCCTGGTGGTCGATGCTGCACCTGTTCTTCATACTGCTGTTCCTCCTCCTCCTCCCCCTACTTCCTGCTGTTCATGCAGTGGCGAAGGTTGGTCCCTCATTATCACAAAGTTATACATGACCACAAAGCTGAATACTCTACACAAAGCTCCTCCTGAAAGGCCCAGGCAGTGATTGCTTTGCTTGAGTATGTCAACTGTGCTCAATGACATTTCTGGCCTCAGCACAGCTCATGTCATAGGTCACCTCCGCGGCTGTGCCAGATTCCTGATGAGAAAATATCTCAATGTAATAAACATACAATGACTCACTTGGTAGAATAGTCACTGTTCTATTGTGGCAAATGTGGCAATCATTGCTGCTGCTGTGATCTTGTGTGCACAATGAGGTAAAGTTAACTCAGTGGTGTTGGTTGAGGATGGAATATTGTACAGAACACCAGGAGAACTTCTCACTGTTAAGAGTAAAATGGGATCTTCAGTGTCCACCTGAACTAACAGAATATAGAACATAAAAACAGAAAATGCTGGAAATACTCAGTGGGTCTGGCACCATCTGTGGAGAGAGAAACAGAATTAATACACCCAATTTAGACTCTCTAAGTGAACGGATTTTAAGAACATAAGAAATAGGAGCAGGAGTCGACCATTCAGGTCCTCAAGTCTGCTCCTCCATTCAGTGTGATCATGGCTGATCTACCTCAACTCCAGTTTCTTTCCTGGTCCTCATATCCCTTGATTCACTACGAGATCATAGAAATATAGAAACATAGAAAATGGGAGCATTTGGCCCTTTTGAGCCTGCTCCGCCATTCATCATGATCATGGCTGATCATCCAACTCAGTAACCTGTTCCTGCTTTCTCCCCATACCCTTTGATCCCTTTAGACTCAACAGAAACATCAAAAATCTAAGTCTTGGTCTTAAATATACTCAATGATGGAGTATCCACAACCCTCTGGGGTAAACAATTCTGAATATTTACAATCCTTTGAGTGAAGACATTTCTGTACATCTCAGCCCTTAATCAACACCTTATCCTGAGGTTCTGCCCCCGTGTTCCAGAGTCCCCAGCCGGGGGAAACAACCTCTGTCTACCCTGTCAAGCCCCTTCAGAATCTTCGATGTTTCAAGGAGATCACCTCTCATTCTTGTAAACTGCAGAGACTATAGAAAATTTACTCAGCCTCTCATCATAGGACACCCCTCTTGACCGAGGAACCAATCTAGTGAATCTTTGCTGTACCTCCTTCCTTCGATATCGAGACCAAAATTGTGCACAGTATTTCAGGTATTGTCTCACCAAAGCCCTGTACAATTGTAGCAAGATTTCTTGTTCTTGTACTCCAATCCCCTTGCAATAAAGGCCAACATGCCATTTGCCACCTTAATTGCTTGCTGTACCTGCATGCCAACTTTGCGCTCCTTGTACGAACACACCCAGGTCCCTCTGAACATCAATATTTAAAAGTTTAACCCCTTTTAACAAATTATTTTTCTATCCTTACTACCAAATTGAATAACCTCACAGTTCCCCACATTAAAGTCCCTCCATCTGCCAGCTTGTTGCCCATTCACTTAACTTGTTTATATCTCTTTGCAGCCTCTTTGTGTCTTCCCCACAGCTTACGTTCCCACTGAACTTTGTATCCTCAGTAAACTTAGATATATTACTCTTGGTCTCTTCATCTAGGTCAATACTATAGATTGTAAATAGCTGAGGCCCCAGCACTGATCCTTGCAGCATTCCACTAGTTGTACCCTGCTAACTTGAAAATGCCCTGTTAATTCTTACTCTCTGCTTCTTGTCCGTTAAGCAATTCCCAACCATGCTAATATATCACTACCAACTCCAGAGCCCTTATCTTGCATATTAACTTTTTACGTGGCACCTTTATTGAATGCCTTTTGGAAATCCAAGTATACTACATCTACTGGTTGCCCTTTATCTACCCTACTAGTTACCTCCTCAAAAACCTCTAATAAACTTGTAAAACACTGATTTTCTGAGTGCATTGTTAGGACTTCCTTAGTAAATTCCAGCATATTCCCGATGACTGATGTCAGGCTAACTGGACTGTAGTTCCCTGTTTTCTTTCTCCTTTCTTGAATAGCAGTGTTACATTTGTTTTGAGTGAGTTAAAATAGGGCCCAATGTTTCTAGCATCAACAGTATTTTACTCTTGATTTAATATCCCTTTTAAAAATATAACCATCAACAGTATAACATTTCCTTAGTATTTCACTAGATTGCCTGCCTCAAGTCGTGGGCTGGTATTTCTTGCAATTGGTGTCAGTTTAAGTAAAGTGTATATTTATTAAGGGAATGGATTGAAGTTTTGCAGTGCATTTTAGGTATACAGTCTGTGTATATATAAAACAATGTAATAATAGTGACTCTGACTAATACCCAAGTTGTCACCATTATTTCCCAAAAAAGTACGCAGTACACTCTGCACATTGTAGCTTGCAGCTCTTGAGTAGCGAGGCCCTGTTATGAACTTAGCAACTCTGTTCAGAGAGCAACAATACCCATTGCTGCCAAGTACCATACCAGTAACCATAGCACAGTCAAGGCAAATTGGGGTGGGTGTGTGTCCAAATAGATTTCATGGACAGTACTGTCTATCGCACAAACTTGATTGACTGACAGATTCACAGAAAGCTTTACTGTGGCACACTTACTGATTTAATTAATTAAAAGTTTTGCATCCTGAAATTATTCATAGGACAAATTTCTCGGCATGTCTGTATGTCATAAATCATCCCGATTGGTTGAAATTCGACCTAAACTTGAAAAGGAACCAATAAATAAAAAGTAGCCTGTACACTTGACTATCTCTCAAAAAAAAAATCACTCAAAAAGGAAACAATTGTATTGGCAGGAGATACAGTAGTAATAAACATTGAATATGTAATAATTATCTTGTATCCATTTCATCCATCACACTTCAAAGCAGCACATTTGTAACTTGAGAGTATCACCCATGCTTGCTTCTGATTGTCTCCATTATGTTAATAAAAAGCAACAAATCACTACAGAGCAATCTTAAAAATTTCATGTGATTTCTACTCCTTGAACACAGGTCCGCTTCTGACCACTTTTTTTTTTATGTCCCTCACCACATGTTTCCAACCCCACTTCCTTCTATGCCTGTCCTGGGAAAAAAAAACTATCCTTAAAGTCTCTAACAATTGCACTTTTTTAAGATGGCAACTGCCTAGACTTTGTAATTCATCAGATTACTTCTGCAACTGTTGGTCTGGTCAGCTTCTGCTCTGCTTCACCTTTAATGTCCTTGTCCCCAGTGAAATATTTACTCTCTTCTTCCTCCTCCTCCTCCATTACCACCCACCTTGAGTCCCTCCACCCTCATCTCCAATAAGAAGTGTGGGGATTTATGGGTTTCTTTGTCATTTTAAGATTGAGACCATCCCTTCGTTTTCATTGACCACCAAGCCTAACCTCCAGGGTTTTCCCCCAATTTAACCCTAATCCTGTGCCTCCCTCTATTTTCTCTCCTCTGGTGCCCTTATAAATCTCATCTGCTCCATGAGGCCCATCTCCTGATCCTTTGACTTCACTCTCACTAAACTTCCCTTACTGGCCCCATGCTAGATATTGTAAATGGTTCCCTATCCTTAGGTACTGTACACCTCTCCTTCAAAACAGCTGTAATTCACCCCTGCCCAAACAATATTCCCTTGACCCTTTTGTCCTTACAAACGATCACCACACAATTTCCACTGTCTCTATGCTCTCCAAAGTAATTGAACTTATTGTTCCCTTCCAAGTCTGCTCCCTCCCAAATTCATGTTTGAAACTGTCCTCTTAGGTTAGGTTGCCACCCTGCTGTAGCATTGAAATGACCCTAATTAAAATCACATGACATCCTCAGTTAATTTTAACTATGGTGTATTTCCCTCCTCATTGTGGTCGAACTGTCAGCATCCTTTGACATGGTTGACCATATTGTCCTCCTGCAATGCCTCTCTTGTGTGTCCAGCTCTGTGGGACTGCCCTTGCTGGGTATACTTTTACCAATCCAGTTGCAACCATAGCATCTCGAGCAATGACTTCTCTTCGTGCCATATACTATTATCTTTGGTGTTCATCAAAGGTACATCCTTGACCACCTCCTTTTCATCTTGTATGGACTGCTGCTTGGTGGCATCATCTGTAGACATAGGGTCATCTTCCACATTCACACTGGTACGACACAGCTCTACCTTTCTACCATCTCGCTCAACTTCTCCACTGCTTTTGTGCTGTTACAAAGTTTGTTTGATATCCAGTCTGAGTGAACTGCAATTTCCTCAAATTAAATGATGGGAAGACCAAAGACATCCTTCCTGTCCTACATCGTTTTCCAAACTCTCAATGTAAAATGATTAATTTTGTGTTTAAAACCCTTCATGCTTCAGTCTTCACTACCTCTGTAACCTTCTACAACCACCCCAGAACACACACTCTTCCTTGTACTCGAGTCTCTTGTGCATTCTGCCCTTTACCCCAACATTGGTGACCAAGCCTTTAATTGTCTAAGCCCTGCACTCTGCAGTTCCTTCCCAAAATCTGTTTCCCCACCTCCCTCTCCTCCTCTAAGATCTTTCTTATAATCTATTGTTTTGACAGTTTTTGGTCTTCCCTCTTTTTCTTTGGCTTGGTGTCCTTTTTTTTTTTGGCCTAATTATGCCTCTGTAGCCCCTTGGCATATTTTTCCATGTTAAAGCCATTCTAAAAGGCAAGTTGTTGTTGATAACCTTTCCACTTCCTGAGGAGAGGAGCCAAAGTTTTCCAAGCAGCTGAAAATCTAGAGAGGAACTTCCTTGATCAGCAGCAATTAACCTCTGATTGATCTGAAGATATACCTGATCCAAGCACTTTGCCACAACCAATTGAGTGCTTTTTTTAAAGGGACAGGCCAGGTTAAGCGCAGCTCGTCTTTATAATTATAAGTCACAACCATGCTTAAGAATGCCTCTGAGCAGAGCTGTAGGAGATCAGCCAGAAAGCTATCTATTAAAGATCTTGCTGACTTAATTGCTCTTATTTCAGCTAAACAAAATAAGTGTCAGCCATTCGCTGGTTCATTCCTCAGGGCAATGCCTTGACCAATCAGAGTCAAGCTGCCTAGTTTAAATTTTATACAAAGCTTGGCAGTTAACTGTCAGTCACCTTAAACTGGTGCACCCTCCTTTGCAACACCTCTGCCCATCAGAGTTCACTTGCCGACCAATCAGTACTCTCTTCTCATATAGAATAAAGTTGTTGTTTTCCCTTACATTGGTATTCTTGAGGTTTGTCCTGATGTGTGCAAGATGAAAAGCTTCGACAACATGTCTCTATTTTTAGCAACACATAAAGTATGTAAATATCATTTTAAGAGTAAGGTTTTAACCATAATGTGAAAAGAACAGAATACATATTTCACATTCACATGATCAAATTTACCAACTGACTTGTCTATTGTATCTGAAATGTCATTAAAGTTTTTATTTGAAAGTTTCTGCCTCTCCCTGAAGCTTTGACTTAATGTTTTTGCCCACTGGTGACCTTTTTTAGTTGAAGGCAGAACCTATAGTCTGAGCATATAAATATTGTGTTAAACTATGAAATAACTACAAGCACACAAGTACATTGCATAATATGAAAGCTGAATTATGGACTTTAAGTGATACCCAGCATCTGTACAATTGAATACACTAAATGGATTTCTTGTCAGGATCAGCTGTTTCTGTTCTGAATCAGCCAGGTAGTGGTACAGTTGACTGTACGTTAAGATGCATAAAAATGGCTTACAAAGATGTTGTAACTGAGGTTTGTTTAAGTAGATTTTTAAAATGAGGGGCAGAGTATGTATTATTGATATTTATTTTGTATAAACGGTTTGCAGTAGAGACAAAATAAACACAGTGTAATAATGGACAGCAGTCAAGTAAAAAGCAGTAATTTAATCAAGCTGTCCTAGTAGAGTACAGTCTGAGTGACCTATAAATTCAGAGGTCGTGGTTCACATTGGTACCAATGAAATAGGTAGAAAGAGGGATGAGGTCCTGCAACAAGAATTTAGGGAGCTAGGTAGCAGATTAAAAAGCAGGACCTCAAAGGTTGTAATCTCTGGATTACTCCCGGTGCCACATGCTAGTGAGTATAGGAATAGGAGGATACAGCAGATGAATGCGTGGCTGAAGAGATGGTGCAGGAGGGAAGACTTAAGTTTCCTGGATCACTGGGTCTGTTTCTGGCAAAGATGGAACCTGTACAAGTCGGATGGGTTGTACTTAAACCAGAACAGGACCAACGTCCTTGCAGGGAAGTTTGCTCGTGCTGTTGGGGGGGTGGGGGTTGTGGTTTAAGCTAATTTGGCAGGGAGATGGGATACAGAGTGGAGATATAGTACGGGGTGATGCACAGTCAAATATAGAGGAGAAACTAAGTCAGTCTGGAAGGCAGAGCAAACATAGACCTGTTAAGGCACAAGTGAATAATGCAAGGCTGGATTGCATCTATTTTAACGTAAGGAGTCTTATAAGTAAGGCAGATGAATTGAGGGTGTTAATTAACACATGGGAATATGATATTACTATCAGAGAGACAAGGTTGAGGGAAGGGCAGGATTGGCAGCTCAATATTCCAGGGTATAGAATCTTCAGGTGTGATGGGGGTGGGGGTAGTGTCAAAGAGGAGGTGGCATTGCACTATTGATCAAGGAGTCAATGACTGCAGTAATGAGGGATGATATCTTAGAAGGTTCCTCAAATGAGGCCATATGGGTAGAACCTAAAAACAAAAAGGGGGCATTCACTTGGCTGGGAGTGTACCACAGGCCTCCAAACAGTCAGGGAGAGATAGAGGAGCAGATATGTAGGCAAATCTGAGTGAGGTGTAAAAATAATAGGCTAATAATAGTAGGGGATTTCAACTTCCCCAATATTAACTGGGATAGTCTTAGAGCAAAAGGCTTAAAGGGGGTGGAATTCTTAAAGTGCATACAGGAGAGCTTTCTGAGCCAGCATGTAGAAAGTCCAATAAGAGAAGGGGCAGTACTGGATCTAATCCTGGAAAATGAAGACAGACAAGTGGTAGAAGCGTCAGTGGGGGAACATTTCGGGGATAGTGACCATAACTCTCTAAGATTTAAGGTAGTTATGGAAAATGACGAAAATGGACTGGAAATAAAGGTACTGAATTGGGGAAGGCCAATTTCAATATGATAAAATAGGATCTAGCCAACGTGGACTGGGAATAGCTACTTGTAGGAAAGTCTTCATCAGTCCAGTGGGAGTCATTCAAAAAGGAAATGGTGAGAATTCAGGGCCAATATGTTCCTGTAAAGGTGAAGGGTAGGACCAACAAGTCCAGGGAACCCTGGATGTCAAGTGATACGAGAGGATTGGATAAGGAAAAAAAAAGAGGCTTATGGCAGATTCAGAGGGCTGAAAACTGCAGAGGCCCTGGGGGGGGGGTATTTAAAAAGGTAATTAGGAGAGCAAAGAGGGGGCATGGAAAAACACTGGTGGGCAAGATAAAGGAAAATCCCAAGGCTTTTATAAGTAAGTTAAGGACACGGGGATAACCAGGGAAAGTGTAGGGCCCATTAAGGACCAAAGTGCCAATCTGTGTGTGGAGCTGGAGGAAGTAGGCAAGGTTTTAAATGATTACTTTTCATCTGTGCTCACTCTGGAGAAGGACGATGTAGATGTAGAGATCAGGGAGGGGGATTGTGATATACTTGAACAAGTTAGCATTGAAAGGGAGCAGGTATTAGCAGTTTTAGCGGGCTTAAAAGTGGATAAATCCCCAGGCCCAGATGAGATGTATCCCAGGCTGTTATGTGAGGCAAGGGAGCAGGATAGCCAGCATGTCTTTGTCAGGGGGAAATCATGTCGAACAAATTTGATTGAATTTTTCAAGGAGGTGACTAGAGGTGTAGATGAGGGTAAAGCAGTTGATGTAGTCCACATGGACTTCAGTTAGGCGTTTGATAAGGTCCCGCATGGGAGATTGGTCAAGAAGGTAAGAGCCCATGGGATCTAGGGCAATCTGGCAAATTGGATCCAAAATTGGCTCAGTGGCAGGAGGCAGAGGGTGATGGTCAAGGGTTGTTTTTGCGATTGGAAGCCTGTGGACCAGTGGTGTACCACAGGGATCGGTGCTGGGTCCCTTGCTGTTTGTAGTGTACATTAATGACTTAGATGTGAGTATAGGAGGTATGATCAGTAAGTTTGCAGATGACACAACAATTGGTGTTGTAAATAGTGAAGAGGAAAGCCTTAGATTACAGGATGATATAGATGGGTTGGTAAGATGGGCGGAGCAGTGGCACATAGAATTTAATCCTGAGAAGTGTGAGGTGATGCATTTTGGGAGGACGAACCAGGCAAGGGAATATACAATGGATGGTAGGACTCTAGGAAGTATAGAGGGTCAGAGGGACTTTGGTGTACTTGTCCATAAATCACTGAAGGCAGCAGCACAGGTAGATGAGATGGTTAGGAAGGCATATGGGATCCTTGCCTTTATAAGCCGAGGCATAGAATATAAGAGCAGGGAGGTTATGGTGGAGCTGGATAAAAGGCTAGTTAGGCCACAGTTGGAGAACTGTGTACAGTTCTGCTGGCCACGCTGTAGGAAGGATGTGATTGCAGTGGAGAGGGTGCAGAGGAGATTCACCAGGATGTTGCCTGGCTTAGAGCATTTCAGCTATGAAGAGAGACTGGATAGGCTAGGGTTTTTTCCCTTAGAGCAGAGAAGGCTGAGGGGAGACCTGATTAAGGTATACAAAGTTATGAGGGGCGTAGATAGGAAGAAGCTTTTTTCCTTAGCAGAGGTGTCAGTAACCAAGGGGCATAGATTTAAGGTAAGGGGCAGGAGGTTTAGAGGGGATTTGAGGCAAAAAATTTTCATCCAGAGGGTGGTTGGAATCTGGAACACACTGCCTGAAGGGGTGGTAGAGGCAGGAACCCTCAACATTTAAGAAGTATTTAGATGAGCACTTGAAATGCCATAACACACAAGGCTACGGGCCAAGCGCTGGAAAATGGAATTAGAATAGATAGGTGTTTGATGGCCGGCCTGGACACAATGGGTTGAAGGGCCTGTTTCTGTGCTGTATAACTCAATGACTCTATAAATGTCAGCTGGACCCTTGGTTTGAATTGCTGTTGTAAATGCTGTGCCAGCCATTTGTTGTTCATTAATAATTTCTTAAAAAATGTTTACTTACAGTTATATAGCAACCATGGACAAAATTGTAAATGACGTTAATAAATAGCAGGCAAAGAATGGTCAAATTGATTGTATTTTAAGACCTAAAGGTCTATGGTAACCTGGAACTTACTGTATCCTTTCTTTCATTTCAGAGTTATTAGAAAATGAACAATGTATACAAATATATGAAATATTTCATTATTGTCTACAATTTGCATTATGCATGAGTATAGGGAGGCAAACACATTGCAATTGCATTAGAATTTATTTTTCTTGCTCGTGGCTAGTCCATCAATCTGAGGGATTTAAAACAATCCAAATTTTTAACTGGTCTAGGGAATAAGTAGTAATTGAAAATGGGGACGATTGCTGGATTGATGTGACTTGGGTCAGTGAGAAAGTGAGCCAGGAGGGGAATGGATTAGCTGGTGCATATATGAACGTCAGCCCCTGACAATGTCATTTCTAAATAAAATTCAGCACCCCCTTTTTTAAAATGAATATTTTTAGTCATAGCAACCTAACTAGTCTCACAAGGTTTCCTATCATTGTGTGTATTTTTGTAAGAAATCTTAAGCACTCACTGCAAATTTATCAGAAACGTTAAGTTTCATATTTAAAGTGGTTCGTTTGTGCAGGAGAAATCAGTGAAGTTTTTTTTATATTGAAGGCCTTGCTGGAAGCATGTGATATCAAATGCAGTAAGCAATATTTTGAACAAGGGAGGAGAGAGGGGAGGGTGGACTTTGAATGCAGTGGACTTTAATCACCGAGCCTGGAGCTGGAGCCTGGTAAAAGTGAATATCCCATTAAAGTGCCTTTTTAAAGAAAAACAGCTTTCATTTTTCAATCTAACAAAAACGAAACCTCTCGCATTGTCTAAGGGAATGCAAGAAGCTGAAAGAAATCAAAAGAAATCCACTCTTGTTACAGAGAGTTTGATTCATTATGTCTTTTGATGTTCAGGTAAAGGCAGTAAACTTACACTGTAGACTTGTTGCTGAAAGCCATTTACTTGTGAACTAGCACTGTATAGTTTCAATTCACCAACTCAGTTACTTTTTAATCACTCTTTATTGCAGTCTCTGAGGATTTATATTTGCCAGTGAGTCATCTGTATTGATTTATGTTTATTTACATTTCTGTTCTCTTATCTGAGTTGAATTTATAAAAACTATAATGTAAATTCTTTTAAAACTGAAGTCTTGCAACTGTATGATTTTGTCTTTTGTTTCTTATTGAAACTGTGAGTGAGTCATTGTTGCTCAATGAGACTTGGTTGTTGTACTTGTCGTCGCTTTCCTTGTTGCAGAAGTTCCTTTTGAGTTTTAGTAACCTTGTGCACAATACTATAAAATGTCCTTTGACCAAGAATGTATTTGAGACATTAAAATATTCAAGTTTATTGTTGGTGCATTTCTTTGTTTGAAAAGAATTTAGTTGAATTCAAATTTTACTGCTGTTTGCTCTGTTTGGTTTTACAATGCCATAGGATATATTCCTTAATAAGAGTGACATTGTACATCTGCTTATCTAGCACGTATTTCCCATTTATTCATGCTTTGCTGCTGCTCATGATCATCAGTACTGTTCACCTGAAGAAATGAGATAGGTTACTTTCGGAATGTTTGATACCAATTTGGGATCTATTGGAGATGTCTTTTTGGATTCAATAGCATCAGTTCAACATATATGTCAATCCTCTGCCCCTTATGTGCCAGAGTTAACTCACACTGCCCACTATCATCTTCGACAATAGTGTAACCATAGCTTCTCTTTAGGATCTGAATTGGACATGTGTGCCCTTCATATTTAGGGAAGAGGGACTGACTGGATTGTTCTGCGGAGAGCTGATGATGGGCCGAGTGGCTTCCTTCAATGCTGTAGATGACTCGATGATTCCATGACCTTTTCATGCCTCTCCAACCTTTTTGAAGAAAATATTTTGTAATTGCAAAGCAACAGTCATAATCAGACTCAATTTGGCTTTATGTAATAATTTAAAATAATGAGCACACAATGCTTCCCCACATTAGTGGGTTGTCAAAAAATCATAGAATAGTACAGCACAGAAGGAGACTATCCGGCCCATTAAATGTTCCAACTACTCTAACATCATCCACCTCAGCCTATCTCCTGCTGAAATCCTCATTCAATCCTTTGTCCCCTAGTATTCCGGTGCTCTCCTGGCCAGCGTCCCAGCCTCCACCTTCCATACTTTGGCTCATTCATATCTCTGCAGCTCATATCCTAACCTAGAAAGAGCTGCTCGCCCATCAGTGCTGTGCTTGTGACTGTAATTTTACCTCAGTATTCCAATGCCTTCAATTTAAAATTCTCATCTGCATCTTTTAATCCTTTCATGGTCTCGCTCCTACCAGCTCTGTAACCTCTTCCAACCTAACTATTTTTTTTTAAACAAGAGACTTTTGAAGAGGAGGTAGTTCAGGTACATCTGCGACACATTCCCACAAGGAGGAAAGGAAGGGGATCCAAATCTAAAGCTCCCCAAATTACTAAAGATATAGAGATTAAAATGAAACAGAAAAAGGAGGCTTATGATAAATGTTAATGATTCATTAGGGAACCATGCTGAATAAAAAACGTGCAGGGGAGAACTGTAAAAGGAAATAAGAGGGGCAAAGGGAATACACCAGAACAGATTAGCAGGTAGCATAAAATGGAAACCAAAGATCTTTCATAAACATATATAGTGGAAGGGTAGGACCAATTAGGAACCAAAAAGGAGATCATCTTGTTGAGGTATGAAATGAATACTTTGGCAACATCCTCTTCTATAGTGAAGACCGATGCAATGTCGCAGTAAAGGAAGGGTTGGTGGAGAAACTGAGCAGAATAAAAATGAAGAGGTACTTAAAGATTGGCATGCTCAAAGTAGAAATGTCACCTGGTCCAGATAGGATGGATGCTTGATTGCTGAGGGAAGTAAGAATGAAAATTATGGATGCTCTGGCCACAATCTTCCAATCCTCCTTAGATATGAGAGTGCTGCCAGAGGACTGAAGAATTGCAAATATTAGACTGCTATTGATAAACCCAGCAATTACAGGCCGATTGCCTAACATTGGTGGTTGGCAGACTTTCAGTGACATTAATCTGGGAGAAAATTAATTGGCACTTGGTAAAATATGGGTTAATAAATGTAAGGAAGTGTGGATTTGTTTAAGGCAAATCATGTTTGACTAACTTGATTGAGTTCTTTTGAAATAATGGCGAGTGTTGATGAGGGTAGTGAGGCATTTGATAAAGTTCCACATAATATACTTATTAGCAAAATTAAAGCACATGGGATTAAAGGGTCAGTGGCTGTGTGGATAGGAAATTGGCTAAGGGACAGAAAGCAGAGAGTTGTTGTGAATGGTTTTTGTTCAAACTGGGGGGGAAGTGTGCAATGGCGTCCCTCGGGATCAGTATTGGGACTACTGCTCTTTTTGATGTATTAATTACCTGGACCTGGGAATACAGAACATAATTACAAATTGGCAGTTGACATGGAAATGTAGTTAACAATGAGGATGAGAGTATCAAATTCCAGGAGGACATTGACAGACTGGTAAAACAGGCGACACATTGCAAATTAAATTTAACATATAGAAATATGATCATTTTGGTAGGTAAAAATGAGGATAGGCAATAGAAATTAAATGGTACATTTTTAAAGGGGGCACAAGAACAAAGAAACCTGGGGATGAAGGTATACAAGCCTTTGAAGGTGGCAAGACAAGTTGAGAAGGCTGTTTAAAAAGGCATATGGGATCCTTGGCTTTGTACATAATGATAGAGTACACACGCAAGGAAGTTATGCTAAACTTATATCGCAACTTTTGTGGTTAGGCCACAGCTGGAGTATTGTAGCTAATTCTGGGCATAGCACTTTAGGAAGATTGTCAAGTATTTTAAGAGGATGCAGAGAAGCTTGCGCAGGGCAGAGGAGATTTACTCGATTTGCACAATGGATGAAAGAATTGAGTTACATGGAATGACTGGAGAAACCGGGGTTATTCTTTCAATAGGGAAGGTAAGGGGACATTTGATAGAGGTGTTCAAAATCTTGGGTTTTGATAGAGTAAATAAGGATGATTTGATTCCTGTGGCAGAAGGGTCAGGAACTAAAGGGCACAGATTTATGGTAATTGGCAAAAGAACTAGTAGCAGCAAGAAGAAAAAAAATAATGCAGCCAGTTGTTATGAAGTGGAATGCTCTGCCTGAAAGGATGTTGTAACAGATTCAATAGTAACTTTCAAAAAGGAATCTAAGAACTACTTGAAAAGAAAAATTTTGCAGGACTATGGGGAAAGAGCAGGGGTGCAGGACCAATTGGATAGCTCTTTCAAAGTGCTGGCACAGGCATGATGGGCTGCATGGTCTTCTTTACTGTGTTAATCGATGATAATTATACATGCTAAACCTTTGAGCCTAGTGAAAGCTTGCCCTCACAACTTCCTGTTTTAAAAACCTCTGATTGCCTGCTGTCTCTCTCTTTATAATCTGCTCTGTGTTTGCAATTGGAGAGGAAGGCTTATGCCCAACTATTAACTATTGCCGAGTGCCCAGGAGAATGGACCTCTCGATGCAGTGGGTGTGAGGTGTTTATCAGTTACTGAAACAGATTAATTAATTCCTTAATATTCACAGTTTTGCAAGAAACAACTTCAAAACCTCATTCGCATAGGCCACCTTTTTTAAAAACTTGGATGAATATACTTTGCTTTGAAGCATAAACTGAAACAGAAAATGCTGGAGATACTTAGCAGGTCAGGCAGCATTTGCTGAGGAAACACAAGTTAGTTGACATTTTAGGAATAAACTATCCATGCTGAAAGATCTTAAAAATGAATATCATTAATAAGGAAAGGAACAAGGGAAAGGAAGGGTGCGAAGCCACATATGTAATAGCCACATATGTAATGGCCACATACAGGGGAAAACACAATGAGGTATATGGTGCTGCAGTGGGGATCAGATGTGATGTGCACAGTAGACAAAACTCTAATATTTGCAATTATCTCTTCTTGCTGAGTATCTCTAGTAATTTCTGTTTTCATTTCAGATTTCCAACATCTGCCGTTTTCACCTTACATGTAACTTTTATTTTCCAAATCCTTTCTGTGGAAAAATGGTTAATACTGAAATGTGTGACAGTTCATTTAGAAAATTGGGCGGCACAGTGGCGCAGTGGTTAGCACCGCAGCCTCACAGCTCCAGCGACCCGGGTTCAATTCTGGGCACTGCCTGTGTGGAGTTTGCAAGTTCTCCCTGTGTCTGCGTGGGTTTTCTCCGGGTGCTCCGGTTTCCTCCCACAAGCCAAAAGACTTGCAGGTTGGTAGGTAAATTGGCCATTATAAATTGCCCCTAGTATAGGTAGGTGGTAGGGAAATATAGGGACAGGTGGGGATGTGGTAGGAATATGGGATTAGCGTAGGATTAGTATAAATGGGTGGTTGATGGTTGGCACAGACTCGGTGGGCCGAAGGGCCTGTTTCAGTGCTGTAACACTAAACTAAACTAAAATTTTGCTTTACATTTCTTGTAGATTGCATTCATGTGCAATTTATAAAAAAAAAGTTTTTAAAAATGTCCTCATGGCTTGGTGAGTTAAAGGCATTACCCAGTGTGGAACTTATTGTATGTTTCAGGAGGGTTTTCAGTTCCATCCTGGCCTTTGCTGAGTTGCTGGATCTTAGCTGTGGCAGTGACAGGTGTATAACAATTAGTTTTAGGTTCCTAGTCTTTATTACTATCCGGTGACTTACGTTGGGGGGGGTTGCAAAAAACAGCCCGCCCGCCCCAGGACAATCAAGGCACTTAAGTGGCCACTTAACGGCCTTCACCCGCCTCCACGCAGATTTTAGACATGGCAAGCGGGTGTCCTGGAGCTGGGAAAAGCTGCCTCATTCCTATCAAATGGCCATCCTTGCCTCGCTGGGTCCCGACCGATTACTCCCAGCAAAGCAACCAAAACTTACCTATCCTCCCGGCTCCCCGACATTTTTTCTGGATGCTGGGCTGTAGTCCCAGCAGTGGCCACCGCTCCCAGTGGCGCTGCTGGAACTAAGAGCTGCCGGCCCACTGATTGAGCTGCTGGCCAATGAGGCAAGACTTCCTCCCTCAAGCAGGTGGAAGTCCCGCCTCGGTACAATTAAAGCCTGGGGACCCGTAAAATACGGAATGGATCCCCAGGCGAGGCGGAAGTGGATTCGCCACTGACTTTTACGTCAGAGGCCGGTTCCCGTCCGCCTACCGTAAAATTCCGGCCTGTAATCCAGCATGAGCTGGCACCTTTAGGAAGGGAGAAAATCAGTAGGATGGTCGAAAAATTACATCTGAGTTAAAATGCATTTTTGAATTATGAGGAGCTGAAATGAAATTCATAGTTAAGTCTATGGAAATACTTAAGTTATTTTTTTCCTCTCCATAAATCCATTTTCTTACTTTTAGAGCAAAACTACTACAGTTCATTGAGTTGTAAAGAATAGGAAATTTATTAGAAAAGAGAAAAGCCCAAAACATTTCTGGGAATCCCAGGGTGGCAAATTGTTTATTTTACTTTGAAACAGATAAGTTGGTTGAGAGGAGGTGGCTTCTCAGGTATTGCTGTTAAATTCATTTTAAATTGGAATGACTGATAAGCTTCAATATCTTATAGCATTTGCGTCAAGAATGAAAATTAAGGAGCCCCTGGTTTCATGAAAAATGTTTAGTAAACTTTTTTGTTTTGGGTTTGAAGGAGAGAACCCATAATGCCAGTTTTATTATGTTGATACCAGGCATGTTGATTTTTATTTTGTTGTGTTAATAGACCAGCTGAGTGACAAACTGTCTGGTTTGCTATTAAGGCATATAGACCATGATGGCACCAGGTTTGATTCCCAATCTACATAGAGTCACCTCATTTCAGCTGGGGAAGGGCAGGAATGCTGCAATTGACCTCACTATCCCTCTGCTCGGGAGTGGATGAATCATTTGGGGTTCCTGCTGGCTATCCAGTAACTACTAATGGAAAGTACTTGTCCAATGTGTTTGTGCAGTGAGGGTAAAGTTAGGATCAGCTGTGATGCCTACCCAGTTCAATTGCTGCTGATATGTACAAGAAGAACTGAGCTGAGGGTCTGGAGGAGATTACAGATATAGGGAGGGGTGAGCTATTGGAGGGATTTGAAAACAAGGATGAGAATTTTAAAATCAAGATGTTGCTTGACCAGGAGCCAATATAAGTCAGCGAGCACAGGGGTGATAGGGGAGTGGGATTGGGTGCGAGTTATGACACGGGCAACAGAGTTTGGGATGACCTCAAGTAGACAGAATAGAATATGGGAGATCAGCCAGGAACGCGTTGTAACATCATGTGTAGAGGTAACAAAGGCAAGAATGATGGTTTCAGCAACAAATGAGCTGAGACAGGGGCGAAGTTAGGTGGTGCTACCGAGGTGGAAATGGGTGGTTACAGTGATGGCACGAATATGAGGTTGGAAGCTCAACTCATGGTCAAATGTGACACCAAGGTTGTGAACAGACTGGCTTAATTTCAGACTTTTGTCAGGGAGAGGAATGGAGTTGGTAGAGAGGGAATGGAGTTTAGAACAGGAACTGAAAACGATGGCTTCAGTCTTCCTAATGTTTACTTGGAGGAAATTTCTGCTCATCCAGTACTGAATGGCAGATAAGCAGTCTGATATTTCAGCAACAGTGGAGGAGTTGAGAGAAGTGGTATTGAGGTAGAGCTGAGAGTCGTCGGCGTGCATGTGAAAACTAATGTTGTGCTTTCCAATGATGTCAATGAGGGGCAGCATGTAGATGAGAAATAGGACGGGCCAAGAATAGATCCTTGGGGGACACCAGAGGTAACGGTGCAGGAGCAGAAAGCAAAACAGTCACATAAGATGTCATTTGTGATTTTAGTAACATTTTCGGTACTGTGGCAGGGGCAGAAAACTGATTGGAGGAATTCAAACATGGAGTTCCAGGAAAGATGGGGAAGGAGTTGGAAGGCAACAACTCATTCAAGGACTTTGTAGAGGAAAGGAAGGGTGGAGAAGTAGTTTGCAAGGGTGGTGGGTTCAAATGTTTTTTTTTGAGGTGAAGGGTAATGACGGCAAATTTAAAGGAAAGAGGGACACCACATGAAGCGAGAGAACTGTTTACAATATTGGCTAACATGGGGACCAAGAGATAAAGTTGCCTGATTAGTTTCCTGGGAATAGGATCGAAGGAACAGGAGGTGGGATAGGATAACTTCAGAGACAGCATGAGGGGAGATGGAGAGAAACTAGTGAAAGATGTGAGTTCAAGGCTGGGGCTATCTAGATGTATTGTCCAAGCTTAGATATATATGAAAAATGTCCTTTTCCAGCAAGTGCTGAAAGGCGGTAAGCATTAATGCCTTCAGGGGAAGGACAACAAATTGGACAACCATTTGATTTTTTCCTGAGAATAGGGCCCCTATAACTTGCAGATTGTCAAAGATATCAATGTATAATGACATTACATTGTACCAGGTTTTATGTGTAATTGAATTGTAGATTCAGGTTTCTTGGTAATCCACCTAATCTATACATGCAAATGCGATGCATACTTCATTGGCCATATGAGCAAAGCTGTTATAGTCTCTGTTTCATAAGATTGCATATTGTGTCTTTTCAAATTGCTGGTAAAATGCATTTGCATGCTACACTTTGGTGTAATGACCTTAATTCACCTGCATTGATTATTCCAATGAGAAAAGAAATACAGCTCTTTCTCCAGGATGTCATAGGAGACATGGCTTTTGAAATGATAAAATGGAAATATTTTAACACATTATTGAAATGGAAGGTGAATGACCCAGTGCAACCTATACTGTTCAGTTGTTTAAATTGTGATCATAAATTTAAATTTTAGTTGATGAATCTACCACATTTATATTGTACTTTGCATCCACTGTAGACATATGCTAAAGACTGATTGGCCTCCAATGACCTTGTAGGAGAGTCGAGGTGAAAAACAATACAAAGGATGGCTAGAGTTTTGTGTTTTTACAGTCACTAGCCTAAGATTGTGCACTTTAATGAGGCAGCCTTGCCTCCCTATAGCAGAACAACCATAGGGCCTCTTGTCCAGCACAGAAGTTAGGAAACTCAAAAGTTGTAGATCTACATTACAATCTTGTGTTTGCAGATTATCAAATTGTAGAGAGCCGTCGACTTCACTCACATGATGTACGAATATCTCCATATGGCACACAAAGCAGCAGCTCCTTTTGTCCAAACCACAACTAATTTATCCAATCACATGATTGGTATGGATGAAGAAGGCCATCTCGGAGTGTACATTTATTTTGGTCAGTGGATTGTGTCATTTTAAATGTGGATATTAAAACAATAGAAGGACAGGAAGTTAAGTTAAGAATAGATACAATATGGCAGCAAGGACTTGCAGCAATCCTGCATAATGGATGGGGGAGCAAGATCATTAAGTGTGAATAGCAATGTCAAAAGTAAATGAAATGTGTTCCAAAAGGAGAAATTATGCATCCCATCCTAAAAAATTGACAAATACATTAGTTGCTTGCTTTGCTTTTGTTGTTTTTTGCTCGAGGGCTATGCCTTTGCATAAATCATCTCTTCAGAAGAGTAGGAGAGAAGTGCCTAGGTTGACTTAAGCCAAGAATATTTCTTTGGAATATGTAGACCTTCATAATAAAATACATCACTCTTTTGTAATTTGGATCTCTCCACCCCATGTACCATCCATGGTGGAAAAAAAAAAGCATCAGACTGGACAGGCTGCTACCAGGCTTCTCCTAATATTCAGACGCAATCCGCATGATGCGTAAATGTGGGTTGAGGATGTTTCTCTCTCCATTTTTTGCTGCTTTTGAACTATGCAGCTTGAGATTGGAATCTCAGTGGGTGGAGGATGAGAATTTCAGACACAAATCCACATTCCATCACTTCTCGGTCACTTCTCCCCCGCCCCCTCCCTCCTACACACATCCTAAAACTGGGAGCTATGTTTCCACTTCAGTCTTTCCATCTACACACTTGTTATGATATGCTCATTATAGGCCTCTCTGGATATATAAACTCTCTCATCATTAGTGCTGTTCTTTTTATTCACTTACACAACAGTTTCCAGAAAGAAGGTGTTTTTGCTTGCAGTTTGGTGGTACTCTTGTGTGTTTTACTGTCGGGCTATAATTCTGGTGTGTCCACTTTACTGCTGCAAGTTTAACTTAAAAAAAATAATTGTCAACCTTCGAATGACCTCCACCTTTAACCCTCTCCAGGTTCTTTCATGCTTACTCCTGCTTTATCAAGAACACTTTAGCTTTTCTTGGTGCTGGTTTAAATGGACATTAACCAGGCCTGTTTGTAAAGCCTTTATAAGGAATGTTGGGTTCTGTAGCTGCGCAGTTATCAGTAACCTGTCTTCATGTCAAAAATAGGTTTGCCATAAGCAATGTCACAGCAGCACTGAAGAAAAGGCAGGCTCTTTTTCCTTTTATTATAAGATAAAGTAACTTGGAGTTTTATGGATAACCTCTCGTGAATATTTTAAATTGTAGATTATAACGATGATAAAGCCACTGCTTCCTTTCTTAAAGGGGCATTGTTGCTTAGGAACCCCCTGGCTTACAAGTCCTTGACATGAGTAACTGATTTCTTAATAAATTAATTTCTCTTTTCTTTAACTTTATAGAGCATTATGTGATGTGTCATATGGCAAATGTGCTGTGACCTATAATAGGAACTTCAGTCTTTTCTGCTGAAATCCATAACTGAAAATCAATTAGCTTGCATGGTGTCTGAGATTGAAATACAGTTGGAGTTCATAATGTTCCAAATCATAAGAGAAAAGGTTGTGTTTGTATCTTAAGTTTTTTTTCTCTCTGGTTTCTGCCCCTCCCTCCCTCCCTCTCTGGTGCCCCTTTCTCTCTCTCTCTTCCCCACACCCCCCTCCTTTTTTCTCCCCTTCTCAAAGAACATTTTGCTGCTGTGATATGCAGAATTCTGTGACCACTGCACCTTTTCTGTTGCATTTAGAGTATTTTTTTAGAATGTTCTCCCCATCCCTTTTGAAGGTAGTGAGTCACTGATTTGGGGTATAGGTCTATAGGTAACAGCAACCTTTCAGTACCTTACTCAAGTGGGCAGTCTTTGTGAATGAGCTTAGACTGAGTGTCAGCAAACTTTTCATTTGAAATGGAAATATATAAAATATGAGTAATTCAGTCCTCAACTAACATTCCGATGTTACATTCATCCCATCAGGTGGTTATTAGATATTGATGAGAAATAAAACATTGTGTTTATCCCTGTCTCATCCCAGATGCTGAGGGCAACGACTCCGTTCAAATATGTTTTACTTATTAACCCGCACTTCCCATGATTAAGGGCCTTTAGTGTCTCCAATTTAAAGCCTGGCTTGGGTATAAAATTAAAACCCAACTCGGGCCCGACCCAACCACAGCCAACCCAAACCCAGCCCGAGCCCTTCAATTTTTTTCGCATCCGACCCGACACGAATCTCCTTCATCTGTTCTGGCAGCAGGCTATTCCTGCAGCTGGAGTTGTGGGGAATCGTGAGTAAGCCTAATCCCGTGACTTCCTGGAAGCAGTGTCCAGCCCGACCCGACCCGAGCCCGAATGCTGGACTTAGAATTTCAACCCGACTCGATCCGACCCAAAGCCGACACATGTCGTCAGGTCTAGTTGGGTTTGGGTCCGGTAACTAGGCTTTACTCCAGTTAGTAGCTCCAATGCATAATGCCATTTTTAAATGTGAGATGTACTGCAACTTGTTTTGTTATGTCTATATTCTCAAAGCATCTGAACCACTGGGTGTACTCTGCCTTTCATTATTGGCACAGTTGCGATTAAAGTTTATCTGGGGTATGTTGATTGTTGGCATTTCTCTGCCTGTTGATCAGTTCTAGGTTTGGTTGCTCGCCAAAACAAGAACTGATATTTACAGAGCACAATGTAATCTTTCCTTACTTTAATGGCACGAATATTTCACCACTGCTTTCCCTTTAGATACAAGGGTCTTGAAAGAAGTGGCTGCAGAGATACTGGATGCACTGATTGTAATTCAAAATTCCCTAGAATCTGGAAAGGACCAGTGGATTAGAAAACCACAAATATAACGCCCCTATGCAAGTAAGGAGGGAGCCAGAGAACAGGAAACTATAGGCGAGATAGCCTAAGTCCGTTGTTAGGAAAATGCTGGAATCCATTATTAAGGAAGTAGCAGCAGGACATTTATAAAATCATAATGCAATCGAGCAGAATCAACATGGTTGTATGGTAGAGAAATAGTGTTTTTGACAAATTTGTTAGAGTTCTTTGAGGATGTAACAAGCAGGGTGGATAATGGGGAACCAGTAGATGTAGTGTATTTTGATTTCCAAAAGGCATTTGATAAGGTGCCACGTAAAAGATTACTGCACAAGATAAGAGCTCATGGTGTTGGGGTAATATATTATGGATAGAAGATTGGTTAACTAACAGGAAGCAGTCGTGATAATGGGTTATTTTCAGGTTGGCAGACTAACTAGTGAGGTTCCACAGGGATCAGTGCTGGGGCCTCAACTATTTACAATCTATATCAATGACTTGGATGAAGGTACAGAGTGTACTGTAGCCAAATTTGCTAACGACATAAAGATAGGTGGGAAAGCATGTTGTAAGGGGGACAGAAAGAGTCTGCAAAGAGATGTAGATAGACTAAATGAGTGGGAAAATTTTTTGTAGATGGAGCATAACGTGGGAAAATGAGATTATCCACTTTGATAGGAAGAATAGAAAAGCAGAATATTAATTAAATGGAGAGCAACTACAGAATGCTGCCATACAGATGGATCTGGGTGCCCTTGTACATGAATGACAAAAAGTTAGCATGCAGGTACAGCAAGTAATTAGGAAGACAAATGGAATGTTGGCCTTTATTGCAAGAGGGATGGAGTATAAAAGTAGGAAAGTCTTGCTACAACTGTACAGGGTGTTGGTGAGACCACACCGAGAGTACTGTGTTCAGTTTTGTTCTCCTTTATTTAAGGAGGGATATACTTGCTTTGGAGGTAGTTCAGAGAAAGTTCACTAAGTTGATTCATGGGAAGAAGAGTTTGTCTTATGAGGAAAAGTTGAGCAGATTGGACCTAGACACATTGGAGTTTAGAAAAGTGATTTTAGTGAAACATAAGATGTTAATGGGGCTTGTTAGAGTAGATGCTAAGAGGATGTTTCCCCTCGTGGGGGAATCTAGAACTAGGGGGCACAGTTTCAGAATAAAGGGTCTCCCATTTAAGACAGAGATGAGGCATAATTTCTTCTCTGAAGGTTGTTGATCTTTGGAATTCTGTACTCGAGACAGCAGTGGAGGCTGGGTCATTGAATATATTCAAGACTGAGTTAGACAGATTTTTGATTTTACAAGGGAGTCCAGGTTTTTCTGCGGCAGGAAGGAAAGTGGAGTTAAGGTCACAATCAGATCAGCCATGATCTTGTGGCATTGTGCAGCAGGCTCGAGGGGCCGAATGGCCTACCCCTGCTTTTATTTCTTATGTTCGTATGGTGAATTTATTACGAGTATCATCTACAAGTATGCAGGATGTTAGTAGCTGAGTAATCTTGCATACCAAGGACCAGTTACAAAGTGCTTACTTAATATAATTCCATTGAAATCTGATCCTCATTCAGTATGTACCTTTATATTCAAAGTAAAAATGCTGTGGAAATGTTGGGGTCAATTACGTGATATGATGTATGGTGAATATTTAGGAACTATAGTCTTGCTTTGAGCAGCAGCTTGATGTTCTATTGTTAAGATCTCTAATCCCCTTTTCACTGTCGTAGCACAATGCAGACCTAGATGATGACTGCAGATTGAAGAACTGTCATTTGCCTTTTACACCATGCAGCTGGCCCACTCTTCCCTAAATACTGCTGAAACCCCTCTGATCTCGGAATGTTGCTGTATGGAAGCCAGCCACAGCTTCATCGTAGAGTGTGAGGAAAGGAGTAAAAGAGGCCCAGATCATGCCCTCCCAGGAGCTGAATAGAGTAAAATACAAGCAAAATGCTGCAGGTGCTGGAAATCTGAAACAAAACCAAAAAAGTGCTGGAAATACTCAGCAGGCCTGGCAGCATCTGTGGAGAGAGAAGCAAAGTTAACTGATGAAGTTCTGATGAAAGGTCAGTGACCTTTCATCAGAACTTCATCAGTTAACTTTGATTCTCTCTCTACAGATGCTGCCAGACCTGCTGAGTATTTCCAGCACTTTTTTGGAGCTGAATAGAGTATGTTGCCAGAGACCTGGGAGCTGGCAGACCGCCAACTCACAGGCATTTTGAGGCTTAGTCAAGAATGATCAGTTAGAAAATGGGGATGTTGTACCCCTCTGTCCTTGAAATTATCGACTATTGACATATATGATTTCATAAATTTTAGTTACTTAAAAATTGTGTTCTGTTCTAAGAATACTGTTCGTGTAGATGTACAGTAACAGTGAAGAATGGCAGGGTATCTGGCCTGTATTTTTAATGCAAACAAATGCAGGAAACACAGTATGTGTTATACTGTGTTGGCACTAGAATAACACTGAAAAATGACTAACAGCTTTGGCTGATGTGGAATAATTCAGTGCCTTAAAACAATTGGCCTGAGTTGACCCTATTCCCATGAAACTGCTGACTATCCCACTTCCTCTCTTCAGGTCCCCATGTTAGCCGATATTGTTAATGGTTCTCTTCAATCATTGACTGTTTCTCCTTTAAATCTGCTGTTATCACCCCTCTCCTCAAGAAACCAACTCTTCACCCCACTGTCCTTGCAAACTACTGCCCCGTCTGCAACCGTCCTTTTCTCTCAAGTCCTTGAATGTGTTGTCGCCTCCCAAATCCCTGTCCATCTTTACTGGAACGCCTTGTTTTAATTTCTCCAATTAGATTTTCACCCCAGCCACAGTACTGAAACAGCTCTTATCAAAGTCACAAGTGACATCCTATGTGACTGTGACAAAAGTAACCCATGCCTCCACTTTTTGGCGTGGTTGATCACACCAGGCCCCTCCAACGCCTCTCCACTGCTGTCCAGTTGGATGGGACTGCTTTCACCTGGTTCCATTCTTCTTTACCTAATCGTAGCCAGAATATCACTTGCTTCTCTTCCTGCTTCTGCACCGTTAACTCTGGTGTTCCCCAAGGATCTATCCTTGGCCCCCTCCTATTTCTCATTTACGTGTAGCTCCTTGACCGCATCATTCGAAAGCACAGTATTAATTTTCACATGTATTCTGATGACACCCAGGTCTACCTCATCACCACTTCTCTTGACTCCTCCACTGATGCTAAATTATCAGACTGCTTATCCAACATCCAGTACTGGCTGAGTAGAAATATTGGGAAGACTGAAGCCAAAGTTTTTCGGTCCATGCTGCAAACTCCATTTCCTAGCTACTGACTCCATCCCTCTCTCTGACAACTGTCTGAGACTAAACCTGACTGTTCACAATCTTGGTGTCATATTTGACCCTAAGGTGAGATTCTGACTTCATATTTGCGCCATCACTAAGACTACTTAATTCCACCTCTGTAACATCGCCTGAGTTCATCCCTGTCTCAGCTGCTCTGCTACTGAAACACCCATTCATGCCTTTTGTCGCCTCTAAACGTGACTATTCCAGTGCACTCCTGGCTGGTCTCCCACAATTTACACTCTAAACTTGTGTCATGCAAAACTCTGCTGTCCATGTCTTAACTCACACCACATTCACCTATCACCCCTGTGCTCGCTGACCTACATTGACTCCTGGTCAAGTAACATCTTGATTTTAAAATTCTTATCCTTATTTTCAAATCTCTCCCTGGAATCGCCCCCTCCCTATCTTTGCAATCTCCTCCAGCCCTGCAAAACTCTGAGATATCTGCGCTCCTTTAATTCCGGCCTCTTGAACATCCCTAATTTTATTTGCTCCACCATTGGTGGTGTGCCTCCAGTTGACTGTACCCTAAGCGCTGGAATTCCATCCCTATGTCTCTCTGCCTCACTACCTCACTTTCCTCCTTTTCTGCCACTCTTCAAAACCTACCTCTTTGAGCGAGCTTTTGGTCATCTGACCTAATATCGCCTTATGTGGCTCGGTCATATTTTGTTATATAATGCTCCTGTGAAGTGCCTTGAGACGTTTATTACATTAAAGGTGCTATATAAATTTAAGTTATTGTTGAATCATTATCGAATTGTTGCCATGTACTAAAAAAAGTAACTTTTGAGAAAGAAACAATTTGTGGATTTTATGAATTAAGTTGTCAATTCTTTGAAATAAATTTAATATTTTTGACCATTTTTAAATCCGTAGTTTTTCTTCTGCTGGGAAATATACTGAAGTAGATGAGGGTTGAAGGGTAGTCCAGGCTAAAAAATTTGAAACATTCTGAATAATTGGTCTGGATCAATCTGCTTCATGATCTTCAATGGATTCATCATAATTTGGGGTTAGTTAAAATATTTTTACACAAGATGGGTTGGAAAAAAAAATTCATTTCAAATATTGGATTTTTTTTAAGCAAAGTATTTTCGCACAAGTTGTTTTTGAAAATGCACTGAGATCACAGTCATTAAAATGCTAATAAGCTAAGCTTTGATGTTGCTTATCTATAGACTGTAAACGTTAAGCAATTGATTGGTCCATTTTAGCAAATGATAAACATCTCACATTCATCGTGTTGAGAAGCCTGTGGTCACTTTTGGCAGGTACCAGTGATTAAAAAAGAACAGATGCAGTTAGTTAGGTCCAGCAACAGCTGCAATATCAGTCATCATTGTTAAAATAGAAAGTAGCAAGGACAAGCTTTGACCAGCCTCAGAATGTACAATGCTGTAAAGTATTAGTAGTCATTTTAAGTCAATAATAATAAACATATAGACTTGGAATTATGCAGTGTCTTTCGTGAACTCAGGATGTCCCAAAGCCCCTATGAAGTGTCATCACTGTTGCAATGTAGAAAAGGCAAGTAGGATGACTTACTGATGTGTGGAAGCATAGTGTACTCGTTAGCTTGCATTATTACCCATGGACAAGTTGTACAGATTCAACATTTATGTTAATTTGCTGCGAAATGAAACAGCTTAGGGACTTGTATCTGGCTTTGTTTTATCAAGTATTTTCTTGGTACTTCTGCGAACGGATCGAAGAAGTACACTTATGAAAAGTGTGAGAATCCAGCTCAGCGCTCAAAAGGATAGTATTGTTTATGCTATAGCTCCCTGAGTTATGCAATTGTACAGTTAAAAATCAGGTGGTATGGGCACATCCCAAAAGGTAAGACATTCAGATTGCTTATAGGAGTGATTAGCACTGCTGAATCAGAAACAACATCTAAGGCAAGATCATAACTTGTAACAGGATAAGTTAAATAAAAACATACCATGTGCAAACCATCAAATTTGTATTTGGAGACATCAAACCTCAGGTACTGCGATTTCCTTTCCTCCTTCATTTTCTTAAGGTGCTGACATGAATCTGCGCTATGGTTTCTCTGGTATCTCAACCAAGCTGTCATTCTTTATGCATGAGCTTAAATTGAGAGTATTTGTAACATATTTGACTCTGGGATTAGGGTTGCCAACTCTCTGATTGCCTGGGAATATTCTGGAATGGGGCATAGGTTTCTTGGACATTGCAGCTATGGCATCCCCTGCTCTGTGATGTCAACTTGCTCTCCCCCCTCCTCTGCTCCCCATCTCTATTGCTGCAGAGAACCAAGACCAGCTGATTTGCTTGGAACAGTCTGAATTTCCAGGGAGTCTGGGGAATGGGGTTCAGGAGCGAGGGGAGAGAGAGGGAGACTGGGGATGGGGTATCAAGGGAACAGAAATAGATTGGGCGGTGGGGGATAGGGTTGGAGGATTAGCGCTCGAGCAAAAAGTGAGAAGGAGACTGGGAGTCGAGGGAATTGGAGTGCAGGCAGTGAGCAGAGAGAGACTAGGGAATGAGGTGGGCATGGGGCCCAATGTTTTTGCACAGTCGGGAGCACCTGTAATGTGGTAAATTGGAATGGCATCAGTAGAGGAGCAGTCAGTAAAACCCAGTGAACCCAGCAAGCTTTACTGTGGGGAATGGGGTGGCAGGAGAAATTACCAGGCACAGGGGGTCTGCAAAGCTGCCTCCTCTGCTGTAATTTTTATTGTTCTATGAAAACTTTCCTATATTGAGTCCGAACTCAGGGAGTGGTTTAGTTAGTTCCGATCGGTACTGGTTGGTTTTGACTTGTGAAATCCATGTACAGATCAGTTATGACTGAGGCTTCCAGTACAAAGTTGTTAGCTTCTGACCAGGACCAGAGACCCAACCCCAGTCCAAGGAGATAGGGAGAGAAATTGGACCTATTAAAATGGCATTGACTGGGGAGCCTGACTGCACCTGGTGCAGTGCAGAAAAATTCTAGCTGTAGTTCGAGTGAATATCAATGGGTAGTAGGATTATGACTACAATTGCAATTAGGATTCCTAATTATTAATTACAGGGACTCCAACCTTTGTAAGGTCAGTGCAATAACACCTGTATGTATTCAGCACATCATGTGATCAAACCTCCAGGGATACATCAAACCTATCTGGGATGCATCACAACTATGCCCCCATCCTATCATCCTTTCATCCATATGTGGGTGTTTTCCATCAGGGATCATTGGATAATGATCAGCTGTTTTTTTTCTTGGTTCATATCTCTTCTTTAATCAGGGTAGTGACAGTCGAATTGAGAATTCTTGGGGCCCTGGCACCCAGAATATTCAGGGCCCTACTCCCAATCCACTGACTCAAATGTGTAGTAAAATTTATGAAGAAATAGACCTATAGAATGCAATAATATAGCTAATCATATCTCTATATACAATGCTAAATGAAATATTTAGTTGGGGCCCTAGGCACATACCCTGTAGGTCAATGCGTTATTCCGACCCTGGAAGCTAAACCAGCTGCAGCATCTCTCCGGCTATCATTGTTATGACCAGCTAACTCAACTCAGATCAGGAATTGAACCTATGATTGTGTCTCTCGTGGTTTTGCTATTCACCAACTGAACTATGTGTAACTGGGGAATTAAAGGATGGGATGTTAAAGACTAATAATTACCAGCAAACTATCACTCTCAGCTTCTGATAAAATCTTCAATTTGCACATGCAACTGGTTTGATGATATTGATCTGAAATTGACGGGGAGTGCATCTTTCAACTGTATTATTTGTCTCCAGAATATTTTAATTAATATGAGCCTTAAAACCCATTTCAATAAATAGAGAATGTAATTTCATCGCTGAGGAGTTCATTTTCATTCATGAATATTGATTTCCTTTACAAAACTGAGATAACATATGAGAATTTCTTCGTAAACTTTTCAGTTTTCTTATTGGTGTATTGCTGTGTTCTATTGATGGTAATGGCATATGCCAGCATACTGACAATAACTAAAGTCGACAGAATTGATGTCACCATTTAAAGTATTGATCTTGACCCTGATAATAAATGCCGGCAGAAATGTTGTGAATTATTCAGTCTGCACATATAGTTTCTGCTGAATGATTGATTTAGACTGTGTTGATGACATTGTATTCTTAACAAGTTAAGCTGCTGTCATTGCTACATGCGCATTATTTTATCTTCTTCGCGTTAGTGCAATAGATCCTGTCTGTCAAATAGAGCAGTAAAACACATGCTCCCTAAAGTGTATTTTTGTTGTGCAGGTGACAGCAGTGCACTTGTGCTGGCTGTTTGCCTCAGTGCTTTAGCTGTTTGGTTTCTCACAGCTGGAGTGTATTTCTAAGCAGTTGGCATCTTGTATTAGATTGAAATGCATAGAATGTACAGCACAGAAACAGGCCATTCATCCCAGCTGATCAATGCCGTTGTTTATGCTCCATATGAGCCTACTCCCACTGTACTTCATCTAACCCTATCAGCTTAACCTTCCATTCCTTTCTCTGTCATGTGTTTAGCTAGCTTCCCCTTAAATGCATCTGTGCTATTCATCTCAACTACTCCTTGTAGTGAATTACATATTCTAACCATGCTGTGCGTAAAAAAAGCTTCTCCTGAATTCCCTATTGGATTTATTAGTGACTATCTTAAATTTGTGGCTTGTAATTTTGTTCTTGACCACACAGGAACACATTTTTCCCATCACCGACCCTATCAAACCCTTTAGGCATCCCATTTCTAACAAAATATATTATTTATGTCACCTTGTACCAGCAGAAAAATAGGTTTCCCATCATTTCTGGATGTTTAACACAGACGATACAGTTGTGTCATGGATAATGCAAGATCCTTTTTTATGTTTGGCACTTCTGTAGTTTGGGTTGCTAGAACACAATGTCCATGCACTAGTTTCCTGTGTTTACATCCCTAAAACCAGCTCCATTATCCTGATAGTATTTTATCTTGCTGAATTTTAACCAAAGACTCAGTGATGTGGGGGTTCTAAACAAACAGTACCATGTGAAAATTGATTTGAATTGAGATTATTTTCCAGAAATAAAACTCTGCTAACCTGTCACCTTTTTAAAAAATGGTTGAGGAGGGTAAATGAGGCTAAATGGCGAGTGTATAGAACTGATACAGACTAGGAAGACCCCATGTACAATCCAGGGTTTATGACTGATTGCATTAATTAATCACTTAGTTGGCCATGACAATTGGTCCCAGCATCAATGGGTTAGTGAAGGGAAACCTGAACCAGGATTCGAGGCTAAACTCGTAGTTGTGTTTTCATCCCGCCCTGTGCCCTCACTCTTCTCAAGGCAGTGAGTGAGATGGTGATTCAAATGATAGGTTCACTAACCTGAGGAGAGGTGGGGCCAGCTTGGGTCAGATGTGTGACCAAGAATTTTTTTTAATTTAAAATATCCATGGAAAAGATCGAGGATGCTGTATGCATGATACTAAAAAAAGGAAACCTATCACTCCCACCAAATTCCTATAGTTCATTTTCTTGCTAGTCAACTTGGGAAACGAGCAAAATACAAACAGCTTGACTTTGTGATATTGTGTTCTCTTCTGTAGGATTGCTGTTTGGAGTTGCCTGGTATGAAACAAATAGCATGCGAAGAAGGAAGCTCTTAAAAGAATGTAGCATTATGTTCCAAATCATTTTCTCTGAAAAGCAGCAAGCTATATTAAAATAATGAGCTGTCCTCCAGTTATGTACTTCTCTTGCCTGTTGCTCCAGTCTTCAAAGGCCTTTTTCCACATTCCAGACATAACGACTGTTTCAGCGTAATGAAAAGCATTTGTGGAATACGAGCTGCTCATTATCTATGATATCATGAATATCCAAAATAGAGTAGAGACTGCCTTGGCAAAGATTTGATTTGGTTTTACTGTTGAGTGGCAAGCCAAATATCAAGAAGAAGGCCTTTGTAGATGGCAAGATTTTACATCCAATGTCAATCTTCCCCAGATAACCTCAGTGTAAAACCTTTTGCTCCCCCATTTTAAGTACGGAGCAAACAACCTTCTGAACTCAGGAAATAGATGGTCACTTAAGAACTTGCGAGATAAAAGATTAATGCTTGTACTATGGAAAACCCTACAACCAATTACTTTGTAACTTTTATGTCAATAACAGGTTTTTCACCTGATTGTCTCATGCCATTTAAAAAAAATATCATGAGGTAGCTTCACGTTACTTTCAGACTAGCTGCAGTGTAATTGCAACCAGTGAAAAGTGATTTTAACATTGTCACATGTGACCTAACCAGCAAAGAGTCAACAATACAGTTGGCTGTCTGCTAATAAAAATTCAGCTCTGTAAGGATTTGATAGATCTATGGGGGTCATCCAGTTTCAATTCCTAAGAAATTCTATATTTTATGTTCTGTTATGAATTTGTAGCTTGGCCCAGAACTGTTTACAGTAGAAGCCATGGCTGCTGTGATTAAGGGCATATTGAGAGCCAGCAGGCCAAGTGCAGTAAACATCTCTTCTGGAAGCACAGTACATTAATGACGTATTTAAATTGGCCCTGTCTTAACAGCATTGTTAAAAATAATACTGATTTCTGGGTCATAACAGGCAAACATATAAGTTGTCTTGGATGTAAATCTGAGTAACTTAAATTTTAATTTGTCACATGCCTGTTGGTTAAAGTTGTTCACACTGTGGAATCATAAGAACACAAGAAATAGAAGCAAGAATAGACCAATCAGCCCCGCAAGTCTGCTCCACCATCTGATATGATTATGGTTCATCTACCTCAAGTCCGCTTCTCCCCCCGCACCACCCACCCCCCCACTTATCTTTTGATTCCCCGAGTGATGAAAAATCTATCTCAGCCTTGAATATATTCAATGATTCAGCAGTCACAATCCTCTGAGGTAGAGGATTCCAAAGATTCAGAACCCTTGAGTGAAGAAATTTCTCCTCAACTTAGTCCTAACTGATTTTCCCCTTATCCTGAGACTGTGCCTCCTATGTTCTAGATTCCCCAGCCGGGGGAAACGACCTCTGTGTCTGGTCTGTCAAGCCCCTTCAGAATCTTGTATAATTCAATGAGATCACCTCCCATTCTTCTAAACATCAGAGACTGTAGGCCCAATTTACTCAGCCTCTCGTCACAGGACAACACTTTCATCCCAGGAAACAATCTAGTGGTCCTTCGCTGTACTGTTGCCAATGCAAGTATATTCTTCCTTAGATATGGAGCCAAAAAGGTGCACAGTACTCCAGATGTGATCTCACCAAAACCCGATACAATTGCAGCAAGACTTCCTTATTCTGTAGTCCAATCCCCTTGCAATAAAGGCCAACATGCCATTTGCCTTCCTAATTGCTTCCTATACTTGCATACTTACTTTCTGTGTGTTTCTTGTATGAGCATACTCTAGTCTCTTTGAACATCAACATTTAAAAGTGTTACGAGCAGGTGAGAAAGGGGACTAGGGGTTCTCTCTCAGCCTTTTCCTGATTTGGCCGTAACAGGGTTTAATTTTTAAAACACTCTGTTTTATCTTCCCCTCAGTGAATCTTTGTTCACTGCTCTCCAATTGTAATGGCAAAGAAATCAACCAGACCGGTTTTCTTGGATTTAAACAAGAAAGTTATAAGTTTATTAACATTAAAACTTTAATTCGGTTAAAACTACTAAAATACGTGATGTGACCACGCTAGCATGCATACACAATAAACACACATGCAGATAGAGACAGAAAAGGAGAAAGAATCAAGGGGAAAGGTTTGAAGCAATAGCTGGAGTTCATTTACTGCCTATCATAAAAGCAAAATACTGCAGATGCTGAAAATCTGAAATAAAACCAAAAAATTCTGATGAAATGTCAGTGACCTGAAACATTAGCTTTGCTTCTCTCTCCACAGATGCTGCCAGACCTACTGAGTATTTCCAGCACATTTTGGTTTTATTTCATTTACTGCCTTTTGAGTTTGATGTAAAGTCTTGGATTGCAGTTAAATCTTGCTGTCTCGTTTGGGGCCCAGTACGTGGTTTCAAACTTGTTTCGATGGCTTTCTGTCTTGAGGCTTAGTTTCTTCCATGGGTCCCTGTCTTTGCGGGAGAGAGAGAGTGTGTTGGTGTGTGTGTGTGTGTGTTTTGGTGGGTGTGTGTGTTTTGGTGGGTGTGTGTGTTTTGGTGGGTGTGTGTGTTTTGGTGGGTGTGTGTGTTTTGGTGGGTGTGTGTGTTTTGGTGGGTGTGTGTGTTTTGGTGGGTGTGTGTGTTTTGGTGGGTGTGTGTGTTTTGGTGGGTGTGTGTGTTTTGGTGGGTGTGTGTGTTTTGGTGGGTGTGTGTGTTTTGGTGGGTGTGTGTGTTTTGGTGGGTGTGTGTGTTTTGGTGGGTGTGTGTGTGTTGCGGTCTGTGTGTGTTGCGGTCTGTGTGTGTTGCGGTCTGTGTGTGTGTTGCGGTCTGTGTGTGTGTTGCGGTCTGTGTGTGTGTTGCGGTCTGTGTGTGTGTTGCGGTCTGTGTGTGTGTTGCGGTCTGTGTGTGTTGCGGTCTGTGTGTGTTGCGGTCTGTGTGTGTGTTGCGGTCTGTGTGTGTGTTGCGGTCTGTGTGTGTGTTGCGGTCTGTGTGTGTGTTGCGGTCTGTGTGTGTGTTGCGGTCTGTGTGTGTGTTGCGGTCTGTGTGTGTGTTGCGGTCTGTGTGTGTGTTGCGGTCTGTGTGTGTGTTGCGGTCTGTGTGTGTGTTGCGGTCTGTGTGTGTGTTTTGGTGTTGGTGTGTGTTTTGGTGTTGGTGTGTGTGTGTGTTGCGGTGTGTGTGTGTTGCGGTGTGTGTGTGTTGCGGTGTGTGTGTGTGTGTTTTGGACTGTGTGTGTGTGTGTTTTGGACTGTGTGTGTGTGTTTTGGACTGTGTGTGTGTGTTTTGGACTGTGTGTGTGTGTTTTGGACTGTGTGTGTGTGTTTTGGACTGTGTGTGTGTGTTTTGGACTGTGTGTGTGTTGCGGTGTTGGTGTGTGTGTGTGTTTTGGTGTGTGTGTGTGTGTGTTGTTTTGGTGTGTGTGTGTTGTTTTGGTGTGTGTGTGTTGTTTTGGTGTGTGTGTGTGTTGTTTTGGTGTGTGTGTTGTTTTGGTTTTGGTGTGTGTGTGTTTTGGTGTGTGGGTGTGTGTGTGTTTTGGTGTGTGGGTGTGTGTGTGTTATGGTGTGTGGGTGTGTGTGTGTTTTGGTGTGTGTGTGTGTGTGTTTTGGTGTGTGTGTGTGTGTGTTTTGGTGTGTGTGTGTGTTGTTTTGGTGTGTGTGTGTGTTGTTTTGGTGTGTGTGTGTGTTTTGGTGTGTGTGTGTGTTTTGGTGTGTGTGTGTGTGTTGTTTTGGTGTGTGTGTGTGTGTTGTTTTGGTGTGTGTGTGTTGTTTTGGTGTGTGTGTGTGTGTTTTGGTGTGTGTGTGTGTGTTTTGGTGTGTGTGTGTTGTTTTGGTGTGTGTGTGTTGTTTTGGTGTGTGTGTGTTGTTTTGGTGTGTGTGTTGTTTTGGTGTGTGTGTTGTTTTGGTGTGTGTGGTTTTGGTGTGTGTGTGTGTGTGGTTTTGGTGTGTGTGTGTGTGTGGTTTTGGTGTGTGTGTGTGTGTGTGGTTTTGGTGTGTGTGTGTGTGTGGTTTTGGTGTGTGTGTGTGTGTGGTTTTGGTGTGTGTGTGTGTGTGGTTTTGGTGTGTGTGTGTGTGTGGTTTTGGTGTGTGTGTGTGTGTGGTTTTGGTGTGTGTGTGTGTGTGGTTTTGGTGTGTGTGTGTGTGTGGTTTTGGTGTGTGTGTGTGTGTGGTTTTGGTGTGTGTGTGTGTGTGGTTTTGGTGTGTGTGTGTGTGTGGTTTTGGTGTGTGTGTGTGTGTGGTTTTGGTGTGTGTGTGTGTGTGTGGTTTTGGTGTGTGTGTGTGTGTGGTTTTGGTGTGTGTGTGTGTGTGGTTTTGGTGTGTGTGTGTGTGTGGTTTTGGTGTGTGTGTGTGTGTGGTTTTGGTGTGTGTGGTTTTGGTGTGTGTGTGTGTGTGTGTGTGTGGTTTTGGTGTGTGTGTGTGTGTGTGTGTGATTTTGGTGTGTGTGTGTGTGTGTGTGATTTTGGTGTGTGTGTGTGTGTGTGATTTTGGTGTGTGTGTGTGGTTTTGGTGTGTGTGTGTGTGTGTGTGTGTTTTGGTGTGTGTGTGTGTGTGTGTGTTTTGGTGTGTGTGTGTGTGTGTTTTGGTGTGTGTGTGTGTGTGTTTTGGTGTGTGTGTGTGTGTGTGTGTGGTTTTGGTGTGTGTGTGTGTGTGTGTGTGTGGTTTTGGTGTGTGTGTGTGTGTGTGTGATTTTGGTGTGTGTGTGTGTGTGTGTGTGATTTTGGTGTGTGTGTGTGTGTGTGTGATTTTGGTGTGTGTGTGTGTGTGTGATTTTGGTGTGTGTGTGTGGTTTTGGTGTGTGTGTGTGTGTGGTTTTGGTGTGTGTGTGTGTGTGTGTGTGATTTTGGTGTGTGTGTGTGTGTGTGTGATTTTGGTGTGTGTGTGTGTGTGTGATTTTGGTGTGTGTGTGTGGTTTTGGTGTGTGTGTGTGTGTGGTTTTGGTGTGTGTGTGTGTGTGTGTGTGTTTTGGTGTGTGTGTGTGTGTGTGTGTTTTGGTGTGTGTGTGTGTGTGTTTTGGTGTGTGTGTGTGTGTGTTTTGGTGTGTGTGTGTGTGTGTGTGTGGTTTTGGTGTGTGTGTGTGTGTGTGTGTGTGGTTTTGGTGTGTGTGTGTGTGTGTGTGTGATTTTGGTGTGTGTGTGTGTGTGTGTGTGATTTTGGTGTGTGTGTGTGTGTGTGTGATTTTGGTGTGTGTGTGTGTGTGTGATTTTGGTGTGTGTGTGTGGTTTTGGTGTGTGTGTGTGTGTGGTTTTGGTGTGTGTGTGTGTGTGTGTGTGTTTTGGTGTGTGTGTGTGTGTGTGTGTTTTGGTGTGTGTGTGTGTGTGTTTTGGTGTGTGTGTGTGTGTGTTTTGGTGTGTGTGTGTGTGTGTGTGTTGTTTTGGTGTGTTGGTGTGTGTGTGTGTTGTTTTGGTGTGTGTGTGTGTTGTTTTGGTGTGTGTGTTTTGGTGTGTGTGTGTGTGGGTGTGTGGTTTTGGTGTGTGTGT